>NC_133769.1:370917043-370950039 GCF_003597395.2 Chelonoidis abingdonii | reverse complement strand
CTTCTTCAAAGCAAACGTATGACACATACCAAAAAGGACTAAAGTAAAAAACCAACTCTATCACATACTACACATACCACAGAGAGAATTAGCTATACACCATCAAAGAAACTGAGGAACCACTGATCAAGCACCTATACGCAAACAGAAAACAATCAAAAAAGACTCTCAACCTGGAGACTTCCATTAATAACCAACTTCCATAATAAACGACTCACTAAAATAAACAAGATCTACAGCTCACTTCACCTCTCTACAAAGGAAAAGGACGTAAGCTGTCAATACCACTACCTGCCACATGGGGAACACAACCGCATACCTCCCTAATCCCATCCAAAAATATCGTCAATCTATCAACACACACCACCCGAGACCAAAATTCTCCTATCTCGGGAACTCTCTTCTGCTCGCCAAACCCATCAAACGTATACAAGTTCTTGGCGATCTGTAAGCCTACTTTCGCCTCTACGACCAAAGAATACTTCAGACAACCCTGAACATGCACTGATACACATGAACCCTCCACGAGCAGCACAAGAAGAAAACCACACGACTCCTCCTGAGGCAAATGACACGGACCTAACTCGTGAATTGCTCTGCCGACGCCAGGCAGAAACGTGGAAAAACAACAATCGCCTGAACTTCAAACCTAAGTCGCAAGAGCGCAGGATGTCCACCCACACCTCAGAAACACCCTGACATTAATCATCAAAGAGGCTGATAAGGAGGCTGTGTCATGCATGAACAGCGACTACAAAGGGCCACCAGACAACTCTCCAAACCAAATCTACAGGCCACTTCCAATCCCACTTGAGGAATCCAAGAACGCACCCATCACTCATCTCTGCCCCAAATACTAACAACGCGAACAAATCAGCAACCCTTCTGAGATCCCGATCCTAGTATTCTATCACCCTAAGATCCCACAAACACCCGGAAATTCTCTGGAACGCCCTCATCAACCTCGCTATTGGCACTCTCGACTGAAATGACTGTCTGATATTGTGACTCTACTCAGACCCTAGCCACCACATCCACTATCCCGTGACACACGTTTCCTGACACTCAATGCATGTCACCGTCCCAAAAACAACCATCCTACCACCCATGGATGTAAAGCCTCTACACAATACCCACACACAGATGAATACAAGCTGTCAGAACAGAACCCTGATTCACAGCACAACTGCTCTGAGCTTCTGTGCTTATACCACAACACAACATTTCAATTTGATACAATATATACTCCAATCAAGTGGCACTGGCATGGCCCCGCATGCCCGTCAATATTCAATTTAGCACCTGGAACATACCGCTCTCAACTCTCGTCCACTCTACTCCCCTCTCTACCTATCCACATGGACATCTTCATCATCTGACCATGGGAAGAGACTCTAAAAAAATAAAAAAAAAACATAAAAAAAAAGTGTGTGTGTTCCACCACATCACAACTCCACCCCACCATCAACTCACCTGACCAATCTACACGAGTCCACTTCTAGACCACCACGTGCAAATAATATGGCACATAACACCACCCAATCGCAAACTAGACCGCTAGCTCACCTCCATGCCTCCACTTTCCATCCGGGCACATCACACGATCCATGTCACAACCAACATGAGTACAATCCGCATCTCCACCCCCCTCAGACAGAAGACCAACACCTACAAAACTCCACCATAGCATTCTCAAAACTACAATAACCCACACAAAGGAAATAAGGAAACAGATCACAAGCCAGACACCAAAGCCTTCCTAACTGCAAAGACCAAACCCAAGAAAGCAACCAACAGACTCCACGGCCATCACATACAGCCCCAGCTAAAACCCTCCAACGCATCAATCAAGGGATCTACAACCCATCCTGAAATACCACACTTCACGTATCTGGGCAGGCCAATCTAGCCACAGAATAACCGCAACCTGCCCACCATACGTTCTCGCACCTGCAACTGCACACGACCATATGTAACTCACTCAGAACGCAATCACGCACAACCTCATGCCAACCCTGCTCACATCATCTACACCACGACCCACACAGACCTAACAGATACCCACCTTTCACAAGTTTCTTAACCTCACCCACTCTCATGAAAGACACATCATATCAGCAGAAAGGAAGATGATATCTGTCTGTATTTGTGCAAGTTTCTTCATGAGGTTGATGGATTTCCACTCCATATGGCTAAATGCAGTGTCTTGCATGGTGTCAAGTTCTTGGTGTCAAGAAGTTATAAAGTTGCACATAATTTCCATTCACTCAGGCTATTCCTTCCACATGTCAGCATTACCTATGATATGCCCATCAGCATGATGCAGATGTTTACCGATGTGGAATTTTTACAAGAATCCTGATCCTTAGGCAGCTCGTGGCGTGTGTTTGGTACAATTCTATGTTTCTTACCATCGTGCAATCCTCCCTTTCCTTTTCACAACTGACAAAGTTGAAGTATATGCAGTAGTCCTCCATGCTTTCTGAAAAATCAACATAGCGCAATGAAGTGCTGATTAAAATATTGACAGAAATTAATAAATCAAGATTTGAATTGAGTGTTGGTGGTAATGTAATCAGTCACTGGTTTGCACATCTTTTCTTTTTTGAGAGTCATATTTTCTCAATTTTCCTTAAATGAAATTGGATATTTTTACATCCAGCTGCAGTAAACTGGTCAATCAATAGCAACTATTCACCCCATTCAGATTTTTTTGGTACTTAAAGATATTAATGATGCAGAGTCACCATCACAGAACCAGACCTGTGAGCTAGTTATCTTAATACCCCACTTTAGGGGTCTTAAGATACTATCTGTTATGTGACATCATTCTACTCTTCGTGTTACCTTCACATGTGCGTAATGACCCCTGTGACAAAGTTCTGTCCTTCACTCCATGGGTCCTGCATTTCCTGGCAGATTTTTGCTAGCCTCAGAGGCTCCCTGTGACCCTCCACATAGCTCTTCTCTCTAGAGACAAGGGTCACAGCTTACTGAGCCATTTTCATCACAAGCCAACAATGGAGGGAAGGAGAAGCAACCCTCCCTCACACAGTCTCTTGTCTCCCAGTCTCAGTGATTAATCACGGACCAGGTGGGGGAGGAGAGCCTGACCCCACCCTCTACTCCAGGCTCCAGTCCAGGGACCCTGAGAGTAGCAGCTATGGTAGCTGACTTTTTAAAAATAGAACATGTACAATTCCCTGGGCCACTTCCCCACAGCAGCCCCCCACTCAATATCTCCTTTACCGTTACCTCAGGACCTTCCTTGCACCTGAGATGGCTTTGTACTGCTTCATTCCTCCAACAGCACAGCTTCTGACACCCACACCTCACTGACTAACTGGGAGGTTTTTAACTAGTTCCAGCCAGCCTTTGATTGGCTTCAGGTGTCCCAAGCAATGTAGCTATCTCCACTGTCATCTAGAAGGGTCTTAATTGGCCCCAGGTGTCTTGATTAACCTGGAGCAACTGCCATTTGGTTCCCATGGGACCAGGGATTTGTTTAGCCTGGGGTTAACATACTTGTTTCTCACTACTTTACTGTAGCCATCTGGCCTGGCCCCATCACACCCCACAGTACGTGGGAGAAAGTTATTACCTGACACCTTCATTAGAACAATTGCTGTTTGTCTTCTAAATGCAGTATTAGCCTCTGATGTCTTTCTGCTGCAAATGTTTCTGCAAACTAGCAACACTGTGTAGAAAAAACATCATAATTACCAGAGGTGAAAGTCGGCTGGTCCAGGATACTGGTAAGACCCAGCCACCGGTTCCAGCCTGTACAGAGCTGATGTTACAGTGCTGCTTTAACGTTGCTGCCTCCTTTGGCTCCCCCCGCATCAGTGGCCCTGCCATAGGGTCCAGCAGCTGTCCCGGGGAATGGCCGCTGACAGTGGGAGAGCAAAAGGGGCAGCTGCCCTGGGGAATGGCGATTTAAAAGGGCCAGGGGCTCCTTGCCACTGCAGCAGCAGCTGTCAGGAAGGGCTGACTGGGGGAATCTGGCCCCGCAGCCCCACTCCTTCCCCTCCCCCCGAAGCCTCACCCCTTCTGGGGGCCCAGAACCCACCTTACATACCTTGGCAAGGGTGCTGGCACAGCGCACATGGGTAATCTCCAGCAATTATACATAAATAACAAATGATAATGGCAATTTGGTATTCAATACCTTTAAGATGAGTGGTTCGCAGTTGTGGCCATCACTTTGTCTGGTATGCTGAACAATTTTCTCTTCCAGTCAGATGAGGATTTGCTAGTTTAATCATTGATGAAGTATCTGAAATTCATAGAGTACAGTAGTGGACTGTATAGATGAGCTTTTCTTTCCTTTTTTTTAACAATTTCTGTACATGTTGAGAAATCCTTTCTATCTCTAGTGATGGTTGACAATCTCCCGGAGGACGTCCGCGGTGGCTGGGTTCTGCTCGGTCCCTGAGCAGTCCCACTCCTCGAGGGTGGTGTTAAAGTCCCCGCCCAGGACCAGGCATTCACGAGGAGCCGAGGAAGGCGGACGCCTGCTGATAGAAGCGCAGCCGCTCCGGGCCCGATGTTGGGGCATAGATGTTCACAAGGTTGACCACGAGCCCCTCCATGCGGACCCGGAGGTGCGGCAGGTGGCCCGGCACAGCCTCGGCGACCCCCAGCACTTCGGGCCATAGGTTGGCGGAGAACAGAGTAGCCACTCCAGCCCTACAGGCTGTGAGGTGGTTAAAGTAGACCCTGTCCCCAATCTCCAGCCACCAGCGGGGGAGGGAAGATTCCCCCTGTCCCCATTGGTGGCTGGATCCATATGAAAAGCACAGAGTATCTCCCCTCCCGAAGGAAGGAGAGCACCTGGCCCTGCAGAGACCCACCCTACACCCCTGGGTGTTCAATGTGGCAAAGGTAGCGAGTGCCATGAGGAGGGCTGGGGGGGATCCTCGCCGGCAGGGACGCTCACAGTCCCCCTTGGGTCACGCAGCAAACCGTGACCCAGCCCGAAGGTGAGCAAGGAGTCACGGAGGCTGTGGACCTGCTGGTAAGCCGCGGCACCCTGCTTCCCGGTCCTTTTGCCCTCCCCCATAAGGGCACTCACGACCCGGAGGATCTGGTGAAAATCCCCCCCATTGCTGGAGAGCAAGTGATACCTTGTTGCGGGAGCCACGGATGTCTTTGAGAAACTCCCGCAGCTCTTCTCACAGCGTATAGAGAGGTGGGGTCACTGGCCTCTGGTGATCCACCGGTGGGGCCTCTGGCACAGCCCTGTGGCCTACTGAAACGGGCAGGCAAGGGGCGGACCCTCGATGTGGCGCCCGATGGGCCGGCGCCCGATGGACCGGCGCCACATGGTCCGCCTCAGAGCCTGGCGCAATGGGGGGCGGCAGAGGGGAGTGCAGGCCCTGGTGGGTTGGGACTGGGAAACACAAAGGCCGCTCCCTGGGGTCCTTCTCCGGAACAGGGAAGGAGACGGCCCCGGGGGCGGCAATAACATCACGGGAGTTGGAGGGGATAGAGACGGAGTCAGGAGTAGGGTTGGGGAGAGGGGCAGATGCGAGATCCTGGGCCACAGGACCTGGACTGTCAGGAGGTGGCTCGCGGCCAGGCTTAGGGGTCTGAGGGGTAAGGAGGGGGTCCCCAGTGATGCTGGTCTCAGGCACGATGGCAGGTATGACAGCTGCAGCATCGGGAGATGTAGAACCTTCAGTGGGGCCCCCGCCCAGGAAGGAACTCAGTTGCCCCACACCAACAAGGGATACCCCTGGTAGTTCGGGTCCCAGCCACAAGGCACCGACCTTCACCTCAACAGGCTCGGCGGCCGTCAGCGGGGTGCCACCCGTGGCCGAGCAGGTAGAAAAGTCCAGGGGACCCTCTGAGGCGGGAGCGGACGCAGCAGTTGGGACGAAGGAACACGAGGAAGGGGGAGATGGGGTGAGGTCACCCAGGTCGAGGCCCGCTGGCAGAGGGTCATCCTCCCTCTGGATGACCGGGGTCAGACCCAGGGCCTCGATCTCCGCAAAGATAGAAGAGAGCTCAGAGCTCACCTCCCACCACCCCGAGGTCCTCACCACTGGCGTTTGAGGTGACGCAGGGGGCACAGGTGGCAAGGGAACAGGAGGGGCCTCATTCGGGGTCTCCGCAGGGAGGGACTGCAGAGGAGGGATGGTGGTACCGTCCGGTGCCACCACTTCTTTCTAAGCCGGCACTGGCAGATGGACCGACCCTGTGGGCAAGGTGAAAGGCTCGGTGTCTGCGGCCCCTTTTCTGGTCTTACGGGGGGCTTCCGCCTCCGGTGGTAGGAGCAGGGCTCGAGCCTTCCACTTGCCCCGCTTACCCTGCACTCGGGTCCAGCCCTCCATGGCATCGCCTGCAGGCTGGTCGACAGGGTTTGGGTCGGGGGGCAGGGATGACGGTTCAGATACTTGTGGGGGTACTGGTGGGGCAGCAGAATGGAGGGAAGATTCCCCCTGGGGAGAGCCCTCTCTCACGCCTGGCAGTGCCCCTGCCAGAATGCCACAGGCCCTGCCAGAATGCCACAGTGAACTGCTTCCTTTTTTTTTCTAATAGGGATTGGATCTGGTTCAAAAAGTGTCGGTACAGCCAACTCCTCTGCAAGTTCACCTGCATCTGCCAATGTTTTCTCAAAGTCTGAGTTTCTTCTGCAGCCTACAAGAAACTTGGTTTTTCCACGTTGATTAATGGTGTCACGTATGTCGAATTCTTTTGCCTGAAGTTGTTTGCTAGTCATATTGATCTCTAACAATATGTCATACCACACTGGTCAAACTAGAAATGGCTTTCGCAAGATCCTTTGCATCAATTGTAACGTATTGCTAGATGATCCTGTTACAGATCTATGATGACACTACTCTATCAGAGCATCATAGATGTCACCAAGCTGATAGCAAAGAGGTTTCAAGGCATCAGTTTGACTTTTCCGTCTTGTTTCACTCAATGGTTTAACTGTGAGATTAGATACATGGTTAGAACTTCCCAGAGGTGTGTAGAAGCTGAGAAATACACATAAACATGTTGAACTAAACCAAAGAAGGTGATTGCCTCCAAGCAACACTTTGCAGCATCATTAACAATCAAATTCAATGAATGTGCACTGCAAGGAACGAAAAAAGCTCGTGGATTAATGTCCAGAATTCTTCGCTGGACTCCATTTTCTTTCCCTTTCATATTGCTCCTATTGCCGTAGCCTTGACCATGCAAGTTTTCTATAGGCAGTGACATGTCTTCTAACTGGTGAAGAATAGTTTCTGTCATACTAGCTCCAGTTGTCTCCGTAAGCGACACAAATCCCAAAAAGTGTTCCTTTATGTATACTGATTCAGTCTCATCCTCTGTCTCTGAAGTAGGCCTGTCCACAAAACAAATGATCATGGTCATTTGTTCAACATGGCTTCCATCTGGTGTACAATCTAGAATGATCAAAAAGTATTTTGCAGCACGTCAGATGCTAGGATTTTTTGTTTGGCATTGGATAGAAGCTGAACATGTATATTCTTGTCCTTAATCCTGCGAAAATGCTCATCCATAACTGGGTCAAACAAAGCTAGATATTGGACACATTTGAGGAAGTTCCTGTTACCAGAAGTATGCATTTTTTTTTTGTGTTCCTAGAAAGGCCAGGTTTTGCGTACCCAGAACTCTGACCAAAGCAATCAGACGTTTAGTATTTGCTGCTGTAGACACGCGGACTCACCCCTGCGGCGCCTCCTGCTGGTTATCCTGGGAATTAGCTCGTCCTAGCTCTGGAGCGCCCTCTGCAGGCCAGTGATCTGCCTTACAACTACTGGCCCCTGTGTCCCTCCCAGGATCCTGGTGCCCCTTTGACTGGGTCTCCCCGTCCCAGGGGAAACCCCCACCCACTATCACCACCTTGTCTCAGTATCAAGCTACTGCCAGTCATTGTCTAGCCCCCAAACCCTGGGGCAGACTGCAGTATCAGCCTACTCATCACTGGCAAGGTTGGGTTTGGACCTGCTGCCTTGGCCTACCCCTGGGCTGCCCTCTGCAACCCCCAGTGCCTGTTGGCCTTGTGCTAGGCCACAGCCTGGGGCTTTCCAGGCTGGAGCTGCCTAGCTCCTCTGCCTTTCCCCAGCCCTGCTCCACTCAGGTACCCTGTGTCTGGCTCCCTACAGCCAGAAGGAGACTGACTGGGCTCCTGGCTCACTGCTTGTTATAGGGGCCAGCTGGGCCTGATTGGGACCTGGCCACAGCTGAGCCTGCTTTCCTCCAATCAGCCCAGACTTCTTGCCCCAACCACAGCCCTCTTGGGCTGTTTTAAGCCCCAAAGGGCAGAAGCGGGTAACCACCCGCTAGGGCTGCCAATACTTTTCTTCTTGCTTAATGAAGCGCAAATGTTCTTCATGAATTGTTCTCTTGTATTTCAATTGCAGTGCAAGTTCCTTCCATGTGTGAACATTCATGAAATGTTGACTGCTTTCCTCGGGCCCTGAAAGAATTGCAGACGTTTTTCCAACGCCTTGAGCCTTTTTCAGAAAGAGATGATGCTCCAGTAGTATTACTGGCAAAGAACTTGCAGCAGAAGCAAAAGACAGAATCACCTGATGTGGAATACTGCAGCCACTGACGGTGCATTTCTTCTCCATTGACAAGTCTACGTTTGTAATGAATTGTTGAGAAGTCTCTTTGCTCACTATCTTTGGGAAAATTGAACTGCTGAACTTGTTCCAGCCCACGTTCCACCAGAATTTGTCAGACTTGATCATCGCATTTGGCCGAAGTAGCAGGATCACTGAAGCTCAAATTCAAAGAAGTGACATTTTTGCTTTCACGTTCTTCCAAGTTTTGATCCTTGCATGTCTCATTTGATTCGTCTTCAATATTCACATTGTGTTCCTCAAACTCTTCTTTAACTTGTGAAACTGTCATCCTCACCTCCATCTCTGCTTGATCCTTTGGCGTTGGACTACCTTCATCTCTGGCCAGTGGACGTAGATACTTCCAAAACGAACCTTCTTGCTTGCTTGCTTTTTGCTTATCAGCCTTCCGCTTACAAAATTGTGCCCCAGACAATTTTTCTCTATCTGCCAGGAGGCTGAATCAACTGAAAACAAAAAAAAAAAAAAAGAAATTTTATTCCGAGCAGTTTTTTCTTGTTAACTATTAAAAGTAAAGGATAGAGAATACATGTCCCTTACTAACTCTGATGCACTATTTGAATTTCATCAGCTGTTTGATGTAAACATTGATTAAAAGATCAAGATGACGTTTCCTTAAAATTCACCAATGTTGATTGTAATCAGAAATACACCCTTTTTAGAAATGTATACTTCTGTTATAGGTTTCACCTCCACTCTGAACTTTAGGGTACAGATGTGGGGACCTGCGTGAGAACCCCTAAACTTAATTACCAGCTTAGATGAGAATGCTACCACCACCCAAATTGTTTAAAACAGCTCTTTATAAGTCATTTAGGAAACTTTGTCTTCCCCTCAAAATCTCTCTCCCCAAGTACTGTAACCCTTCCCTGGGTAACCTTGACAGACTTTCCCACCAATTTCCTGGTGAACACCAATCCAAACCCCTTGGATCTTAAAACAAGGAAGAAATTAATTAGGTTTTTAAAAAGAAGACTTTTAATTCAGGAAAAGGGGTAAAAAAAACCTCTGAGAGGTTAGCATGCAAGCTGCTCTCACAGAAAACAGATTCAAAACACAGAGGATACTCCCCTGGGTGAAAACCTTAGTTATACAAAAGAAAACCCAATTTGATTATCCCTCTAATGAAAAAAGACAAAGTCACAAAAGGAAATAAACATAAGCTAATTCATTCCTTTTCTAATACTCACTACCGTGGGTCATTCCTGGATCTTTTCAGTCCGGCACAGAACTTAATGAATAGAACAAAGGAAGAACTTTCCTTCTTCCTTTTGAAACATTTCCCCCCCCCCATTGGTTTTTCTGGTCAGGTGTTAGCTAGGCTAGGTGAACTTCTTAACCCTTAACTGTCTGTTTATGAGAACTTCCTTCCTTCATTCTTTCATATCAAAATCTACTACACTTTATTCTACCTTTAGAATATCCAATTTATTGTTGTTAATAAATGTATAAAATTAGAATGGCCAATACTCCGTCATACAACAGACAATATCAATATGACAAATTTGCAACAACCTACACATGCATATTTGCACATGATAAACATATACACTCAAATACTTAACACACACACACAAAGTATTAGCGAAACGATACAGCAGCAATTGCCAGAGTCTTAAATCTGAAACAAGTCAACAGAAAGTTAGCCTCATTCGATAACCTCTGAAAACTAGTAAACTTAGCATTATAAACAGCGTGTCAGAATGGGTAACGGTAACAGCTGTGCGTGACAAGAAAAATGACGTTATTGCCACTTTGTACCACAGTGAAGCAGTACTCTTGTGTCCGCAATGCAGAAGTGGCATAGTGTATAGCTGTAATGTATGAGAGAAGAACAACAAGTTAAAATGCAAGTTCAATGATGGTTTCTCTTTTCTTTATTCGTTTTCCAGTAAGACTGTAAAAAAAAAAAAATTTGGGGCACTGCTTTTTGGCACCCCCAAATCTTGGCTCCCTAGACGGCTGCCTAGTTCGTCTAGTGGTTACACCGGCCCTGGTGAGATAGTCATATGAAAACAAAAAGATTTGTAGTCAATGTGTTCTGCCTTACTTAATGTAAAAACTGCCTAAGCTATTCACATACTTGTGTTTAATTCATGGATCCACTGAAATGTATAGCAAAACTAATGTGGCCCTTAACGTGTCAAGGATTGTATGTCAGATCTGCACCTCCAAATACATTTCAGTACGTGTTTGGCAGCAGTAAATTCACTGAAATGTTGCAATTTCAGGTTTATATTGATATTTCAAGGGTATTTGGACTTAATCACATGAATATGTGGTACAACATATTTACTTATTGATGCAATTTATACTTTCTTGTACTGTTACAGTAAGTAGCCTACCTTTCCACCTGCTTTCTCCACCACACAGCTCAAATATGCATCAATAACCTATGACACTTGATGAAAGAAAGGGAACAATTTAAATAATATTGGATGATCAATCCTGCTACAATAGATGTTTAATGATATTTAAATGTACCTCATCACTTATCCAGCTTCCCGATTTCAAGCAATGAAATGAAGAGCCATACAATTTATTTTTCTCACTTTGGCCTCCAGTCTCTCTGTGTATTTGCCAGTTATTACAAATTTGACAAGGGAAGAAAAAGTAACATATTACGTGCATGGTATAGTTTCCTTTTTCTCTGTTTTACTACTGTGAATGTCACCACTTTGTACATGAAAATCTTTAACACACTTCATAAACAGAACTATGTTAAAAACTTGTTTAAGAAAGGTGTGGTAACCAATTACCTTTCAGAGACCATTGTTTGTCTTCCCAATCCTCCATAATCACATCATCAATCTCACTTATATCATTGCTTGAAACATCTTGCCCTATATACTCCTCTTCTTCCATTGCTGTTTTTTACTGTGGGGTCATGAGACTTGTAAGATCATAGAATATCAGAGTTGAAAGGGACCTCAGAAGATCATCTAGTCCAACCCCCTGCTCAAAGCAGGGCTAATTCCCAGACAGATTTTTACCCCAGTTCCCTAAATGGCCCCCTCAAGGATTGAGCTCACAACCCTGGCTTTAGCAGGCCAATGCTCAAACCATTGAGCTAGCCCTCCCCCCAAAGATACAGTGCTATCTATTTTTCCAGTCTCTTCTGAGCGTGTGTTTTGTTCAGTGTAACCAACAGCAATTTCAACTTCAATTTTTTCCTCTGATCTGCTTTCAGCAGATAATGTTGGTGGCTCTTTAAATGGTTTTAAGTGTGCGATACTGTACACGGTTCCTAACAGTTTCCTTGAGATGGTTTGCAATTTAACTCTTCTACCCGCAACTGTCTTAATGACCTCGATAGGTAGGTTGCAGCGGTCCTCCTTTTCTTTTTCTCTTTCTCGCATTCAGTAACAAAGCACAGTCCCCAACATCAAATGTTATTTCTCCATATTTAGAAGTCTTTCTTTTAGCATAATGTCTTTGTTGTTTTACTTGTGCTTTAGAAACGTTACGAAGAGCCAGTGCAATGTCATTATCGTGTCTCGAATTCATATTTACTCTGTACGCTTTGCAGAAATCTTCCCTGAATATATTCCTATTTGTGATCTTTTTAAACAAATGGAGAAGGGGTTGTATTTGTAAAATGAAGAGACACAGAATGCCATGTGTGCTTGAAAACTGCTGGTGCTAACATACACTTGCCGTGTAACTCTCTGAGACTTCTGGAAACACCAAGTAACCACAAAATGTTAGTCAAAAGGGTGAAATTTTTGTTGTTTCATGTACTTTAGTTCGCAAAGAAAACAGAATGGGCTCAAGGGATTCATCCCAATTACTCCCAGTGTCATCAACTATCTTCTGCAATTCTCTGTAACATGATTATTGATTCATGTGTGTGGGGGGGAGGGGAAGCACACATACAGTCTTGACTGAAACAGATTATACGTAATCAAAAATACTTTCAATTTAACACATTGATTTTGAAGACTTTGTAGTGAGTTGCATCTTCTGGCATAGTACACTCTTCTTGCCATTAGTACTGTAATATTCCCACCCATTCACTTACCTTGAGTGGATTTATTAGTGTTTCCAGCCAAGCCATTGGTTTGTGGATGGTACGGGCTGGTGAAGCTACGTTCTATTCCCAATCTTTGACAAACATAAAAGTTAAACTGAAAGAAAATAAATTACACCATAAACTTGCATACAGATTTGTCTTAAGGAATGTTCCTTTGCTAATTTGCCATTACGTTTATATGTAATTAGCAACAGGAATTACCCATCTTTTAATATTACTATTGGAAACAAGTTGTTAGGTTTTTTGGTAGATATGAAGACACCCTAAAAAATTTTATAGCAACTCTGATGGTGACCAACAGCAGTTTATCAAAAACATGGTGATTGTTCTCAAACAGTTGTCAACAACAATGTGCATTTAATAAAAAAATCACAAGGGTGATGAAACCCATGTTCACTGTCAGCTATCTGTGACCTGGTAGTGAGGTTGAATACACAGTAAAAATAATCTGAAAAAACCCCTGTCATTACCTTATTATTGAACTCAGGACCAAGATCTGTCAGTGTCTACCATGGGCCTCCACTTCCAACAACCATTTTGTACATGCTGTTTGCCACCTCATATGTTGACTTTTTTCAAAATGGAAAGGCTTCCACCCATCTTGAAAAGTAATCTATGGCTGTCAGGATTTACCGGTATCCACCCTTTGTTGCTGGTAATGGTCTTATTAAATCCATTCCTACCAGTTCCCAGATCTGAGTGACCTATATGCAAGGGTACTAGTTACAGTCATACTTCACATTTTTCTTCAACTACCTGAAGGAGGTTCCAAAGAGGATGGAGTTCGGCTGTTCTCAGTGGTGGCAGATGACAGAACAAGGAGCAGTGGTCTCAGGTTGCAGTGGGGGAGGTCTAGCTTGGATGTTAGGAAACACTATTTCACTAGGAGGGTGGTGAAGCACTGGAATGGGTTACCTAGGGAGGTGGTGGAATCTCCATCCTTAGAGGTTAAAAGAGCTGCCAGTCATATCGGAGCCCTCGTAGGTGGTGGAGGAAGGCATGTGCTAACATGCTGTACGCTGGATTGCCTACACCATAAAGGAGCCTTTGCAGGGCCTGCAGGCAGAAGACATGGACCTGAGTGTGAAGGCAGACCAGGCCTTGTCCACCCTCCTCCAGGGAAAGACTCAGAACTCCTGCAGTGACCCAGTGCAGTCGTGGCCAGAAAAACTCCAGATCTAACCTCTGGAGCCAGGCCAGGATACTGATGGCCGGGCTTGGGGTGTTGAGCTAGTGCCAGAGCATGGATAGGATCAGCTGGTTAAGCACCAGTGCTCTCCCCCTCGGGGAAAGGTACCGGAGCAGTCCTGTCAATCTCCACTGCCCAGCCGCCCTGCCTGCCAAATCTTGTCAGTTCTCTAGCAGAGAATGATGTGTGGCGGAAAGGTAAACACCTAGATAGAGCAGTGGCCCCGCATTCCAGCGAATGGTTTGAAGCACAAGTGGCAGGGAGCTCACCTACTACCCGTCCCCAACCATCAGGCCAGAGCTCTTGACCCAGTTGACCTGGGCAGAGGAGGTTGCTGAGTAAATCACCTGGCAAGCCTTCACCTGCACCACGTCGCCCAGATCCTGGACTATGAGGGGCATGTCATTGGCGTTCCTTGACAAAACCACTCGCAATTCTGGCTCATGGAGCCCCAACCCTGTCAACCTCCCATGGAAGAGACGGAGGAAGGACTTGATCACCAGAGTACAGCTGGCCTAACAGCAGACAGCACTGATTCACCCCCTCACCCGAAGCTGACAGGTTCGGTCAGGGTCCAGTTGAGTTTGACCAAACTCTTTGTGGAAGCATACAGCATCTGGAAAAAAACTCACACATTAGGGTCTGATAACTGTAGTCCACCCTGGTTGAATGTCGAATGCCTGTGGTTGAATGTCTTCTCCTGGTCCAGGGACAGGAAGGCAAATGACAGACCATCCCTATATCCAAGCTCCAGGAGGTTCTGGACCAAATGCAGGTTATCGACGATGGAGCGGCCTAGGACGGTGTCAGTCGGAGGAGCAGGATGAGAGGGGCTTAAGTATTCTCCTCAGACTGCCTAGTGTGGTAGCAAGAGAGAGCCTGGAGCATTAGGTCTGGTGCAAGATCTGAGGCCTGAACCAGAGGCTCTGAACCAAAGTCAGGCCAGGTATTAAAGCAGATGCTCACAAGTTCACTGTCCAGTATATGGACTTGGCAAACTTTTTGCTAGTGTCCTAGACACTAGATATTTACGTAAATATATTCCAGCTAGTGCAGACTTAACCCACGCACCTCCGGGATGTAGTCCTCTGTCCCAACTACTGGCACTGACACCACTTAGCTATGACGGTAGAGCAGACTCATTAATCTCTCTCTCTAACAGTCATTGGTGAACCTGTCCTCCAGTAACTTATCCAGTACTTTTTGAACCCAGTAAACTTTTTGGCCTTCACAACATCCCCAGGTATCTGGGAAGCATTTGGGTCTGAGGACCTTTGGTGTGATTCTGTTGCAATCTGTTGGGGTTCTTGGGGCAGCTGGCCTTAACATGCCCCAGCTTGCTACATTTAAAACATTGCCCCACTGACTGGTCACTGGAGCAAGGTGGGTTGTTGGAGAATGCTGTGGCAAGAAGATAAGGTGACTGGGGTTTCCCTTGGGGTGTAGGTGGGACATTGTGCTGTCCCCGGTGGTAGGGTGTTGTTTTGGAGTGCCCCTTCTGATATCCGCTCCAACTGCTACTAGCTTTCTTTTCCACCACCTGCAACCATTTGGTTCCAATCTCCCCCGCCTCGGTTACAGTTTTGGGTTTCCCATCTAGGATGTACCTTTCTATTTCCTCAGGAACACCCTCTAAGAACTGCTCCATTTGCATTAGGAGAGACAGATCTCCCAGAGATTTAACACTTGCTCCTGATATCCAGGCATCCCAATTCTTTCCAATGTGGTAGACGTGTTGGGAAAATGCCATGTTCATAGTCGTTTATGTGTTGTTTAGGCATTTCAGCTGCCACCTCTGCTAAGGGTCCACTGAGCTGCGGTCTCAGCTCCACCATATACTGGTCTATAGGGGTGTTGTACCCAAGGCAGGCTCTTTCGAAATTTTCTAAGAAGGCCTCTGTATCATTGCCTCTGTTTTATGTGGGGAATTTCTTGGAATGGAGAGTGAGATCTGGAGAAGGACTATTAGGGTTACCTGAGGGACCCAGCTTAGCCCTTCCCAGCTCTAAGCGCTTCAACTGTACCTCCGTCTCCAAGTGCTTGGTATCCATTTCCGTCTCCGTGAGCTTCACCTCACTTTTCTCCTCCGCTTCCAACTCCAAGTGCTTTAATTCCATTTGTCTTTCATGTTCCTTCTTTTTCTCTTCAGCCTCCAATCTGGCTAATTCTTTTTTTTTCTGGACCTCACTTCCAGTCATTTTTGCTAGCCTTCCTGCCCTTACTGTAGCCTATCCTGAGAGCTGGGGGGGAAAGAACAGCTTGTGTATTCCCTTACTGTAGCTTAATTACTCTGCCCTCAGGCAAAGAACAAAAAACTTCCAGCTTTTTTTTTGCTTTTAAAAAAACAAAAATAAAACAAAAACCTCCCTGGTTTTCAAGAAGCCAAAAGGAAAAATCCTGAGATCTGTGCTTCTGGTTCAAAATGATCCCACTTCTCCCACCAAGTCAGGGTCCCCCCACACACACACTCTGAACTCTGGGGTACAGATGTGGGGACCCACATGAAAGACCTTCTAAGCTTATATTCTACTAACGTAGGTTAAAACTTCCCCAAAGAACAAATTCCTTTCCTTGTCCTTGGACCGTATTGCCGCCACCACCAAGTGATTCACATCAAAATTCAGGGAAGGGTCACTTGAAATCCCTATTACCCAAAATATCCCCCCAACCCCTTCCCTCCTTTCCTGGGGGGAGGTGAGCTTGAAAATAAACTGCCAACCAATTGTTTTAGGAATGTGAGCACAGACCAGACACTTTGTCCTCAGGACTCTCAAGTCAATCAGGTTCTTAAAAGAAGAACTTTATTTAGAAAGAAAAAAATAAAAGAATCACACCTGCAAAATCAGGATGGAAGGTAACCCTGATATTCTCTCTCTGGTTTGGAGATGGGAATAGCTCAGTGGTTTGAGCATTGGCCTGCTAAACCCGGGGTTGTAAATTCAATCCTTAAGGGGGCCATTTGGGGATTGGTACTGTTTTGAGCAGAGGGTTGGACTAGATGACATCCTGAGGTCCCTAATAATCTATGATTCTATGATGTAACTTTAGAAGATAATAAAAAGATTTAAAACAGTGGATTCCCTACTGGGCTCAACTTCACAGTTACAAAATCAGGAATAAAACTATCTCCATAGCATAGGAAAATTCACAAGCTAAAACAAAAGATAACACATATCCTTGCCCTACTTCAAATTTTTGTAATTTGTATGGATTATTCCAAGTATATTTTCAGGACATATTGAACCTCTTGGCTTCTGTCTCTGTCCAGAGATGGAACAAAACAAAGAGAGCAACAAACAAATCCTCCTGCTCAGATTTGAAAGTATCTTCCTTCCTCATTGGTCCTTCTGGTCAGGTTCCAACTAGATTATTTGAACTATTTAACCCCATACAGGTATGACAATCCGGTACAGTTGCCAAGAATACATAAAGGTTGTTACCCTTCCTCCTATTCATGACACACAGTCTCTCAAACTACTGGGAAACTGTCTGCAAGGAAAGCAGAAAACTGCATCTGCCTGCTTTGCTGTTCTCTAAACATGAAAATATCTTGTAATATACAGATGTAAATTGAGAAAGATGTTGGACTGAGACACGACTTTGCTTATTCTATTGTCCTTAGTTCACTTTCTCTCCTTTGCACTTTGCTCCACTTAATTGCCTATGGCATTTGCATGCCTCTGCTCTTTGGTTGATGTCTCTCTCCAATACCTGGGCCAGCTGTGGGTCTCCTCCTGCTGCTGTGCCTGTTGATGCTGGAGCAATTCAGCTAAGGGGGCTGGAACATAGAATCATAGATTAGGGTTGGAAGAGACCTCAGGAGGTATCTAGTCCAACCCCCTGCTCAAAGCAGGATGAACATCAACTAAAACATCCCAGACAGGGCTTTGTAAATCTGGGCCTTAAAAACCTCTAAGGATGGAGATTCCACCACCTCCCTAGGGAACCCATTCCAGTGCTTCGCCACCCTCCTAGTGAAATAATGTTTCCTAATAGCCAACCTAGACCTCCCCTACTTCAACATGAGACCGTTCCATCCTCTTGGAACCCCCCTTCAGGTAGTTGGAAGCTTTTATGACCCCCTATTGTCTTCTGCAGACTAAATAACCCGAATTCTCTCAGCCTTTCCCTGTAAGTCATGTGTCCCAGCCCCCTGATCAATTTCTTTGTGCTCTGCTGGACTCTCTCCAATTTATTCACATCCTTCTGTAGTGGGGGGACCAAAACTGGACGCAATACTCCAGAGGTGGCTTCACTAGTGCCAAATAGGGGGGAATAATCACTTCCCTCGATCTGCTGGCAATGTTCTTACTAATACAGCCCAAGATGCCATTTGCCTTCTTGGCAATGCGGGCACACTGCTGACTCATATCCAGCTTCTCGTCCGCTGTCATCCCCAGGTCCTGTTCTGCAGAACTGCCGCTTAGCCAATCGGTCCCCAGCCTGTAGCGGTGCATGGGATTCTTCTCTCCTAAGTGCAGGACCCTGAAATTGTCCTAGTTGAACCTCATCAGATTCCAATTTGTCTAGGTCACTCTGGACCCTATCGCTACCCTCCAGTGTATCTACCTCTCCCCCCAGCTTAGTGTCACTGGCGAACTTGCAGAAGGTGCAATCCATCCCATCATCTGCATGATTAATAAAGATGTTGAACAAAACCAGCCCCAGGACTGACTCCTGGGGTACTCTGGGGGCCAGGGCCCACTTTAAAATGTGGTGCTGTTTTTCACTGGTGAGCAGCAGGCAGTGGGGGTCTTCAGAGACATGGGGGAAGGGGTAGAGAAGAGTAGGGACTCAGTGAGTGATGGGTGGAGGGACCATGGGGGAAGGGGGCTGAGGACAGGAGAGGCTCAGCAAGGACAGGTGGCCGGGGCCTCTTGGAGGAGGAGAAGAGGGACAGCGCCTTTCTGGGTTCTCTAAAACAGGTAGTTTTTTTTGCACTTATGTGGTGGCAGCATCTACCCATCCAAAGTCACAGAAAAACTGGAACTTTAGGAGTTTAATAGCAGCCTGGAGTGGCCAGTATTAATTTTTAGAGTCCTTGTGGGCCCCTATCTTCTGCCCTTGAAGTGGCAGAGTGGGGAATTATCCATAGACATGTACCCCTTTTCCCCCCACCAGTCTCAGCTGCCCATCTCAGAGATCAGATTGGGAGCTCCTTCCAGCTGAGCCCTACTCCAGACATGGCTTCTCATGCAGGGGGCCCTCTGTCCCCAGAGAGTGGGGAGCCCTGGGCATGCTTGCTCTCACTGGAGGAGTTAGCTGGCTGAGTGTCTGCCTAGTCAAGCTGCAGCTTGTATCCACACTCTCCAGCGCTTCATGTCTCTTGCCTGACTGGCTGGTTGCCTGCCTCCAAAAGCCCAGCTGGCTCTCGATTGGCAGGTCACGTTGTCTGGGAGGTATCAAACCGCACCCCCTTTAGTATGTCACCCTGGGCTCAGGCTGCCCAAGTCAAAGGCCAACCCTGGGTTTGACCTCCAAGTTTCATTGTGATCACATAGAACATGAGCTACTCCGAGTACTCTCTCCGTACCAGACGCTTCCCTGACCAGCTGATCACTGCATGACGTTCAAACCACATACAATGTACTAAACAGCAATGGTAAGAAAAATACGGAAAATGGGAAAGATTCAAGGAAAGAGGGAACCCACTCTATGAGCCTGGGAAACACCACAAACAGCCGTCTCTGGGATGTAAGGAAAGTTTGCGGTCTGTTCCTAACATGTCCCAGGCCTCCTGCCCAAGCTCTGGCTGTGCTGCAGTGATAGCATGAGTCAGACAGTTTCTCTGGAGGTGGCAACAGTCTCTCAGGCTCTCGGTGGCAGGACTCCTCTGTGTTCTCTATCTCTGTGACATTCCCCTCTGGTGTTATCCAGACAGGTGATCTACCAGGACACCCCTATCCTTGACTCTAGGAGCCAACCTTACCCTGCTCTGCTGTGAGAACACCCACTCCTGGGCTGTTCACGCACAGCCTCTAGCATGTAAGCTGCTCCTTGGATTATGCAACCTAATGACACTAGCCAATATCTTCAGTCCCAGACACAACCCTAGCAACCTCCATCTTGCAGTGTCCAGTTATGCCCACTGGATGCTGCAAATTGATATGAGTTTATCAATTTAACAAAGAAATTGATATGTACCAGACTTGTTATCCTAAGGGGAATCTCTGACATGTTTCAAACCAAACACACTGCTTCAGGTAGAATAAACAAACAAAATTATTAACTGCAAAGATAGATTTTAAGTTATTACAAGTGAAAACATACCAAGTCGGATTTGGTCAAATGAAGTAAAAGCAAAATACATTCTCAGCTGATCTTAACACTTTCAGTGCCCTTACAAACTTAGATGTTTCTCACCACAGGCCGGCTGGCTGCCCTTCAGCCAGGCTCTCCCCTTTGATCAGCGCTTCAGTCACTTAGTGGTGGCATCTGTAGATGGAGGTGGAAGACAGAGGAAGAGCCTGGCAAACGTCTCTCCCTTTTATCATGTTCTTTCTCCGCTGTTGGCTTTGCTCCTCCACTTCAGAGTTAGGTGAGCATTACCTCATCATAGTCCCAAAGTGAGCAAGGGAAGGGAATGACTCACTCGAGAGTCCAACAGATCCTTTGTTGTTGCGTAAGCCAGTGTCCTTTGCTCCTGTGAGGCTGGGCTGGGTTTGTCCCATTCATGTCCTGATGAGGTGTGAAGTGCCCCTCTGCTCTTGGTGAGTTTTGCCTGGGCTGGCAGACACATTTTCAGTGTCATAACTATATATATGAAATTGCAACTGTCAAGGTTTTTTCCCCCACTTTGAACTGTAGCGTTCAAAAAGTAGGGACCTGCATGATCACTTTTAAGCTTAATTACTACCTTAAATTTGGGACGCTGCCACCAGCCAAAAATATAGTTTTTGGCACACTTCCTGTTCCCCCAAATACCTTCTCTGGGAAACCCAAGACCTAAGCCCCTTGGGTCTTAAAACAAGGAGAAATAAACCATCTCCCCTTCTCCCCCCCCCCCAGATTTTCCCCTCCCTGAGTTACCCTGAGAGACTACAGTGATCCAAACTCCTTGGATCTTAAAACACAGAGGAATTAACCTTCCCCTCCCTCCTTTCCCCCCCACCAATCCCTGGTGAGTTCAGACCTAATCCCCTTGTGTCTTAAAACAAGGAAAAAAATTAATCAGGTTCTTAAAAAAGGAAAGCTTTTAATTAAAGAAAGAAAAGGTAAAAATTATCTGTGTAAAATCAGGATGGAAAATGTTTTACAGGGTATTGAGATTCATATAGCCTAGAGGGACCTCCCCTACCCTTTAGCCAGAAATTCAAAGTTACAGCAAACAGAGGTAAAAATCCTTCCAGCAAAAGACACATTTACAAGTTAAGAAAACAAACATAAGACTAATCCGCCTTTCCTGGCTATTACTTATTATGTTGAAACATGAGAGACTGATTCAAAAAGATTGGAGAAAACCTGGGTGTACGTCTGGTCCCTCTTAGCCCCAAGAGCGAACAACGAACAAAACAAACAGTGCAAACAAAGACTTCCCTCCACCAAGATTTCAGAGTATCTTGTCCCCCCATTGGTCCTCTAGTCAGGTGTCAGTCAGGTTCACTGAGCTGCTTAACCCTTTACAGGTAAAAGAGACAATAACCCTTAACCATCTGTTTATAACACGCCCCTCAAATCTCAGACAGTGTAGAACCACACTGGCGGTGATTTCTTCCTAGAACTTTAGAATAAACAGATTAATAAAACACATGCACCTTTACAAGAGAAGCTAGACACCAAAATCCTTTTCCCCCCCCTATAAAGAGTTAAGAAGCTCAGTTAACCTGGCTGACACCTGACCAAAGGACCAATAAGGGACAGAATACTTTCAAATCTTGGTGAGGGGAAAGCTTTTGTTTGTGCTCTTGTTTGGGGTTGTCGCTCTTGGGACTAAGAGGGACAGGACATCAATCCAGGCTCTCCAAATCTTTCTCAACATTCTCTCATGTTTCAACCTTGTAAGTAACAGGCAGGTCAGGCTGTTAGGTTTAACTTTGTTTTCTCAACTTGTAATATGTCCTTTTTTGCTAAAGGATTTACCTCTGTTTGCTGTAACTTTGAACCTAAGTCTAGAGGAGGTTCCTCTGGGCTCTATGAATCTGATAACCTGTAAAACTATTTCCATCTTAATTTTACAGAAATGATTTTACCTTTCTTTCTTTAATAAAAGCCTTCTTTTTAAGAACCTGATCGATTTTCCTTGTTTTAAGGTCCAAGGGGATTGGATCTGAAACTCCCAGAATTGTGGGGGGAAAGAAGGGGGGGGGGATGGTTAAATTCTCCTTGTGTTAAGATCCAAGGGGTTGGATCGGTGTTGACCAGGGACTTGGTGAAGAAGTCTCTCAAGACAATCCAGGGAAGGGAGTTAGTATTTGGGAGTGGTGGCAGCAAAAGCAAATGTAAGCTGGTAGTTAAGCTTAGAGGTGTTCATGCAGGTCCCCACATCTGTACCCTAAAATTCAGAGTGGGGAAGGAACCTTTACAGGGGTGCTGGGTGTTTCCCCAAGGTAGAGAGCAACACAGTCTCCCATTACCAAATCTTCAGGGAAGGGTGTGAGTATGCTAGTTTAAGTAGTCTTTAAAAATAGGGATGTTACCACCAAGGGTCATAGAAATGTATTATTTCTTTGTAACACTGTGCTTTATAACTTTGATTATTTTTTCATTCATTTTAATAAAGATCTTAACATTCTATATTGTCCTCAGTATAAGTCTCCTTGGCACACACAACCCGAGGGTCTGTTCACATCATTGAACTCTGAGTTTTCTAAGCCTGTAACCTGAATTGGACCAAGAATCTAAATCTATTCTGATCAGATTTTTGACAAACCGTAATTAAAGTAGCCCATAAACTGAGGTCAACAATATACACCGTAACATGAAAAATGTTTTCTAAAAGTTTTGTTTTTATCAAGTCCATTTGAGAAAAAAAGTCTTTCAACTGCAGCATTGCTAAAAGGCAATGTTGACAACAGAAGAGCAAATAAACAAAATTCACTGAAGCTTTTGTCCTCAGCAGCATCCATGAGTTCAAGAACTTCAGCGCAAACATCCTCAACTTGACTGTCCTGAGTAAGAGGCCAGTGAACCATAAGCAAAACTCTCCACTGCTGCTCTAACTGTCCAAGATGTCCACAAAACAATGGCAAAAATGAGAGATTGCCTAACCTAGGTCATGAAGAATTTAATCTTGCAAGTGATTCAATCACAATGATGTTTGGTGGCAATCTCTGTTTCGCAAACTCCAAGATGAAATCTTGACAGCTACTCTTGACATCTTTGAGAACAGCAATGGGTAGTGTGTGTTTTGAAAGGTCCACCTGAAAGTGACTCCAAAATCGACTGTGCAAAGCAGTAAGTAATTTGACACAAAGGTGATGTTGTAGTTTAGCATAGCGGTCCCATTCTCAAAAATGCAGTTTCACATCTGTCACCAATAAAGCTTTAATAAAATCTCCTCAATTCCTGCAGCAGCTTTTGTATATTAGCACTTTCAAACTGAAACACTTGCTTTAGCATCCAGGCTTCCTGAAATAATTGACCTACAAAACTGAGGCAAATTTTGTTCATGAGATCACTGCATATATGATAAAGAAGTTCAGCATTTTTAGTTTGTTTTTTTGTCTTGGCTATCAAAACAGGAGCTTCCATTTGTCACAAAGGGACTAATGGAAAACCACCTTGCTTCAGAAAGCTGCAGTATTTTCTTGTGGTCTGCAAGTCATAGAAAGTCTGAATGACAGAGTATCTAGGACTGGGGGCTGAGGGGTGATGCTGAAAGAGGTCAGGTGATGGTCAGATAGAGGGAACTTAGCAATGGAGAGAGCAGTGCTTGGTGATGGAGAGATAATCCATTAGGTATGAGGAACTTCTGAGACTGTGAACTTCCACAGTGCTGAGCTCGGCCAAACTGGGACAGAGCACCCTTGAGTAATGAGGAGATATCCTTTCCCCCTCCTGTCAGACAGGATTAAAACCAATGGCTCCTGGTGATCACATTCTGCAGATGCATTTGCCCAGTTTGTCACGAAGCTCTTTGGTTTTGACCCCATAAATGATAGGATTGAGCATGGGGGGGATGAGGTAGAAGAGGTTTACCAAGATGCTGTGAATATGGGAAGCAATGCCCTGACCGAACTGGTGTGTGAGACTGGAGAAGAGGAAGGGAGTATAAGATGTCAGTATCACACAGATGTGGGCTGTGCAGGTGTTGAGAGCTTTCTTGTGGGCTTTCTTGGAGGAGATTCTGAGGAGGGCCCTGATGATGAGACCATAGGACAGGACAATGAGCGTCAGGTCTAAACAGGTGACTACAAAGGCTACCACCAAGCCATATGTCTTGTTGACTGTGATGTCCGCACAGGAAATCTTCAACATAGCCATGTGGTTGCAGTATGTCTGGGGGATAATGCGGTTGTCACAGACGGGCTGCCTGTTCACAAGCAGAGGTAGAAGCAGAATGAGGAGAACAGGTCTCATGAAACACACTATCCCTAGCTTAGCTATTCGTCCGTTGGTGAGGATGGTGGCATATCTCAGAGGGTCACAGATGGCGATGTAGCGATTGAAGGCCATTGTCACGAGGATGGCTGACTGCATCAGAGAACCTGCGTAATGGAAGAGCATCTGAGTGAGGCAACCACCCATGGTAATGCCTTTCAAACTGAACCAAAACATACTCAGTGACATCAGCACAGTGCAGGTAGATATTACAATGTCTGTGAGTGCCAGCATACAAAGTAGCAGGTACATCGGCTTGTGCAGTGTCTGCTCTTTGGCTACAACAAACAGAACTGTGAAATTTCCCAACAGACCGATAATGTAGGACATAGAGAAAGGGATGGAAATCCAGACTTGGGCAGCTTCCAGGCCCGGGATGCCGATTAAGATGAATGTTGAAGCGTCGGAGGGGGTGAGATTGAAAACAGCCATGAGATGGCCAATGCCTGTGACGGGAGAGAAGCACAGATAAGAGAATTATGCAGTTTATAACAATTAGTATGGCAAATATTTTATATTTATTAACAATCTAGAAAGGGGATGAGCAGTGAGGTAGCAACATTTACAGATGACACCAGATTATTGACATCACAGTCAAGTCCAGAGAAGTTCTCAGAGGGAACTAACTAAGCCAAGTGAATGGGCAGCATGATGGCAGATGAACTTTGATGTCAATAACTGTAACATGTATTCCCATTGGAGGGAAAAACTTGAACTCCTCAAAAACCTAACAAGGTTCTAATACAACTGTATGAACTCAGGACAGGGATCTGGGCATCACAGTCTACTGGTCCGGGTGAGCACGGACAGAAACTGAGAAAACATTGGGATCCAGAAGGAGTGGGATGGGGAATCATACAGAAAATACAATGTCATGAGATCAGTCAGTCAATGCTTCACTCTCTTCTAGACTCCAATGTGTAGTCCTGGGTACCCTTCTCAACCAGGATATTGCAGAACTAGAGGGATTCAGGCAAGGGCAATGAGAATGATCAAGGGCCTGGGGAAACTCTCGCAAAGAGACAGGTTGAAAAAAAACTGGGACTGTTACCTTACAAAGAAGATGAATAAGAGGTGATATGAGAAAAAATCTATAAAATACTGGTAGAGAGTAGATGGAGAATGTGTTCTCCCTGTCTTGTAAAACAAGATCAAGCTGGTATTCAAATAAACTGAAACATGGCAAATTCAAAACTGATTAAAAAAAATGCTGAAGTAGCCTGAAGAACTCGTTGTCACAGGAGGTAGTTGAGCCACGAGCTAAGCAAGAATCTGCAAAGGTTTGGAGATTTACATGGATAGTAAGACTGTGAAGTTACAGTAGTTAACAACTAACTAAATATTTTGGAAAGCCTATGCACCCACTTATTTTAGAGAACAAGCCCATCTCTAACGGTTAGGCATAAGGGTGACACCTTCATGATGGCTAGGTCATTCCTCTCCCCCGTCCAGCTACTGGTGGGTTTCTCGCACCTTCTTCTGCAGCACCTGTAGCTGTCACTGTCAGAGAGAGGACACCAAACTAGATGGATCATAGGTCTGATCCACGATGCAATTCCTATGTTGGAAAGGAGACAAAATTGCCCCATGGTAGCAGACATTATGATGCTGGGATGTGACTTTGTGCTCAGCAAAATGGGCATGAATGGCACGAGGGTCTTGATATTTAGGGCCACTGGCCTGCACCTCTGTTACTTCCCACGTTTGTTGTGGTGAGACACTTTCTTGCAGGCTGGCATCTTTGTCTGAGACATAAGTTACAGGTATGAACTGATGAGTGTAATCAGAGCCATGTCAGCAACTCAGCTGCTCACCCTTCTCATGCCTGAACATTGATAAAGCTTGACACAAAATTAGGGGATCGCAAATAATGAAGAGGACAGGTCACTGATTCAGAGACATCTGGGTTGGTTGGTAAACTGGGTCAAAACAAACACTATGTGTTCTACTATGGCTATGTAGATATCTCCACCTAGGAGCAAAGAATTTGGGTGATGCTTACACAATGGAGGACATGGGAAGTGCAATGACTGAAGAAGATTTGGGGTAGTGAAGGAATAATTAGCTAAACGTGAGGACCAAGTGTGACCATGGGGCCAAAAGACCCAGTGTGATCCTTGGATGATAAGAAGGGGAATATCAAGGAGAGAAAAATCTACTATAGGGTGGATAGAAAGCTGGCTTGATTGTCAGGCTCAACGGATAGTGATCAATGGCTTGGTATCTAGTTGGCAGCCAGTATCAAGCAGAGTGCCCCAAGGGTAGGTCCTCAGGCCAGTTTTGTTCAACATTTTTATTAATATCTGGATGATGGGATTAATTGCACTCTGAGCATGTTCGCAGATGACACTAAACTTGGGGGAGATTGGAAGGTTCTCTAAAAGATCTGCTCTAGGAATAGTTTTGGGGAAAATCTCAGGCCTGTGTTCTACAGACTAGATGATGACAGTGGTCCCTTCCAGCCTTGGAATCTTTTCACATGTCCCCGGGAGTCAGCTGGAGGCAGTTTGTCTGCAAGCTCGTGCCAGAGCGTACAGAAGGCATTTTTTCTATTCCTGACCATGTTAAATTTAGCCCTGTGGGAAGACATTCTCATGTGACTGCGACACCTTGGAAATGTTATACTAGGTGGGTATTTCACAAGGCTGAGAGATCCCAGGACACACCTCCTAAGTGAATGATTCAGGTAAGAAAAATAATGACTTGACCCCATAAAATCTCCACACTGAGGATGAATGTACATCCCTCACCATTAATGACCATCAGAGCTGGGTAGCAAGTGATCCCAGAACATTCTGAGTTTAACATCTGCATCCCAGTAGCCCTGTTTTAGACAGCTGCCAGCGGCTCCTGTAGGTGGCAGCTGTATTTATCTCAGCTCTCACATGTCCCAGAGTTGCCTGCTCTCATTATATAATGTGCAAACATTTCAGCTTGCAAGTTGTTCCCGTGTTGCAGCTCCCAAAGCTGCATGCAGTGTACGGGTGCACCAAGTTTAGCCGCACAGATGCCTTGGCATTTGCCACTTGTGTGTGAGATTTCTCACTGGTGAGACAGAGTCTCTGATTACCCCCCAGCTAAGGGATCAGGTGTGACAGGGAGCACCTCACCCCCTGCAGAAGAAGAGCTGTGAGGATGGTGAGGAGGCTTGGAGGTTGTGGGAGCCAGGGATGACTGGGGAACATGGCGAAGACACTGGTGACCAGTGTGCTGTTGGAATCAGGGCAGCCTGGGATGGGGAAGGAGAGTACAGACTGGGGGTCAGAGTATGATGAGAGATCGAACCAACTCCGGAGCAATGATCAACAGTTCTTTTCATGGGAGAAATCATAAAGAAATACAGAATTTCAGTAGCTCTTCCCAGCTGTTCATTTACACCCCTCCCTGCCTCCACAATCCCCAGCACTGCCCACTTTTCTGTGTACGCTGCCTGGCCTGCCCCTACAACCTCGAGTACTGCCTGCTTCTCTGTTTACACCTCCTGCCCAGCCCCACAACCTCCACTGCTCTTCCACGTATACCCCCTGCCTTCCTGCCCCCATAACCTCCAGTGCTGCTCGCCTGTCCACATGTGTCCCCTGCTCACACAACCCTCACCCTTGCCACATAGTGACACCCCTCACCGAGGACCAAAACCAGATGCCAGACCCCACAGCAACAGCTCACAGCAATAGCTCCACAGACTGGGTTAAACTCAGTGTCTGCCTGCGCTGGGGAAAAGGGGGAGATCAGCCTGAACTGCCTTTCTGCGAGTGAAGGGAACTCCAGCAGCAGATCAACTTGTGCAGGGAAAAAGAAAGGGACAAACCTGGCGGCAGGAAGAGGGGACAGGGAGACTAAAAGGAGCCGGTGTGAGTAACTCGTCATCACAGTGACACAAAGAGTGAACCTATTGCAGCCCCTATAGGCGGCAGGTTTGTATAAATTTTGGTGGTGCCCAAAATGGTGGTGTCCCCCCAGCTCCCACCCTGTAAGTCATTATAAAATGAAACTACAACACTTCAGAACCACAAGATTACAAGAGACAATTAAAAGTGGAAAGTCAGAAGCAGCACTTGCCCGCTTCAATATATAGTATTATATTTTGTTGAACCTGTTGTGACAAAGTGGGAATGTTCTTAATGTTTTCTCTGAGTACTGTGTGGGTGCCTCAGTTTCCCCTGCAAGGTGCCAACTGAAGGTATTGGGGACAAAGAGATCAGGTGGCCTCCTTGTCCAGAAGAGAGATAAAGGCCAGAGGAAGGAGTGTCAGTTTGGAGCTGGCTGGGGAAATGGGGAGAGGCTCAGAACTTGGGTCTAAGCTCCGCATCCCCGAAGATGGACCTGACCGAGGGGTCCTGTTTTCTCTATCTACAGTTCTGTTTTAGACTGTATTCCTGTTGTCCAATAAACCTTCTGTTTTACCAGCTGGCTGAGAATGACATCTGACTGCAGAGTTGGGGTGCAGGGACTTCTGGTTGCCCCAGGACTTGCCTGGCCAGACTCGCTGCGGAAAGCGCACAGTGTGGAAGAGCATGCTGAATGCTCCGAGGTCAGACCCAGGAAGGTGTAAGCTTCTTGCCCTGGAGACAGTCTGCTCAGAGAGAGGAGGCTCCCCCGGAGTCCTGACTGGCTTTGTATGGAGTAGTTCCAAAGCATCCCCTTCCACACTATGTGCTTCCTAGAAGTCCGCACAGGCACTGACACTCCCTCCTCTGGCCTTTGTCTCTTTTCCAGGCATTAGGAGGACACCTTCTTTGGTCCAAATGAGCTTACACATCTTTAGCGGCAACGGGACGACGCCAGTTCCAGTTACTGGAGGCTCATGGTTGGTGTTAATCAGGCATTTATTTAAGTTCCTACATGTGGATTTAGGGTGATCTCAATGAGGCCTAGGTTTGACCCTTAGAGTTTAACTTTCAGCCCAACCTGTGAAAATCACAGCTTTGGGTCCTGCTACAGAGAGCGCTATTCTGTAGAGCAATCAAAGAGTATGAAGAAACCTCTAATTTATGTGGCGTTCTGAGACCAGGCATGAAAGATGGGGATTCCAGAACCCCTGGTTTGGCTCTCAGGGACGCCAGTGTCCATCTGGAGTGACCTGCTGAAGTCAGAATGTAAGAGCAGAATGTGGCCAGGGTGTGGCCCATTCTTGTTGTGAACCCTCTGGTAACACAAAAACCCACTGCAGAGATAATGGCTGTAGAAGGACACATTAAGACACAAGAAACTGATCATCATAAATATTTGTCTAAACCAGTGGTCCCCAATGCGGGGCCTGTGGGTGCCGTGGCACCCGCCAGGGCATCTATGTGTACCCACCTACTTGGCGGAGAATGAGCATCCGCCGAAATGCCACCAAGAAGCTGTATTTTGGTGGCAATGCCTCTGGATGATGCTGCTCGTCATCGTCATTTCGGCGGGTGCTTGTCCTCCAGCCACGGTCCTTGGTGGCTCATAGTTGGGCACCCACCAGATAAAAAGGGTTCGGGACCACTGGTCTGAACTATTTAGCCTATTGTAGTTCCAACTTTACCAGGAAAATCCCTTGGTGTTTCTGATAATAATAAAAACAGATGAAGTCGCTGTCCTGGTGAATTCCTGCCCAGATTGTTCTTGACATGAACCCTGAGCACTAACTTTAATGCAGAAACAGGCAACTCACCGAAATCCTACTCAGCAGAACGAGGAAATCTCCTTACTGTGACAAAAAGGCAGAGCCCTGAGAATCAGCGTACGAATCTCACATGTCTGATACTCGGCGTGCTGAACCACAACCTTTATGATTCCCCTGTACAGTCCCTGCAGACTCTCAGGTTGGCAGGACTCCCAGACAATTCCCTCAGCTCCATGAGCAGCGGGAAGAGCAGAAAATAGACCCTGAGAACTTTAGCCTGAGAGCCTCCCCCAGGAGTGAAGAAAAGATTTGCGGACACCAGGAGCTCAGATTGTCAGGGTGTTGCAAACTGTGTCGTGCAGACTGTTCAGCCTAGCAACAGATGATGCCTTTCTTTCCCGTGTGTAATGTACTGCCATCTGCACTTTGTGTGGGAATGCTCCCACAAGATACGGGACCAAAAACCATTTTCAAGTGATCGGATCAGCGTAGCGCTGCATCCCACCCCGGCAGTTGTAGTATCCAGTCCATTAGCCTCTGAAATTCACTGACACCCTGTGGAGGCCAAATGCCTTGGTGCTGAATTGATGCAGGCTGAAGGGTGTGGAAAAGGCTTCTGCCAGGATTCTGGCATCAAAGGTACTTGCCAGTATCCCTTTGTGAGCTCTAAAGTGGGCCTATATCTGGCAGCTCCCAACTGTTCTAACAGTTCATCTACTGTCTGCATCGGGTCAGCATAAAAATGTCAATACTGTGTTGATCTTTCAGAAATCAGTGCAGAAACAGGTTGTGTTGTCCTGCGTCAGAACTCTGGTTGTATTTTAGGTAGCTGTGCCCTCCTGGGGTGAGAACACAGCAGTAAAGAAAACAAACAATGGCTACATCTGGATCTTTTGTTCAGGCTACAGTTCCTCCTCCACCCTTGCATCAAGGCTGCCTAAGGGCCTAATTTTGGCTCCGGATAGTATGAGTGTGATAGGATGTCACCCCTGGGGTGCAGTCTGGGAGCCGAGGAAACTGCTGCACCCTTCTAACCACCCAGCTGGGCCCCTTTTCACCCTGCTTTTTTGGTGATTCAGCCTCTCTAGACCCCTTTTCACCTTGCTTTGCTGGTGATTCAGCTTCTCCAGACCCTGTTATCATCCAACATGACAGCAGATGGTGCCATACACCAAACTGAGCTACCTGAGGGCTTTCCTAAGCCACCCAAGTACAAACAGAAGATACCAGCCAATTTCCCAACTCCCCAGGCTGACACCCCCCACTGCAGGATAAACCCAAAATTAAATTGTCTTGCACTGCACAAGGATCTGTACAATGTAAGCTCATTTATAGGGTTTACCCTCCGCTTGGTGTGGGAAGGATATGCAACAACCCTGTGAACCAAGTTGTGGTTGTGTGATCCAAGCTGATATTTTCCCCAGACACTTCACTCCAAGGCAAAGTGCTTTAGATAAGGAAAAAGCAAGTTTAAGTAGACAAAGAGAGATTTTAAGCGATTATAAGTGATAGCAAATGGATCAAAGCAGACTACCAAGCAAATAAACAAAATCACAAACTAAGCTTAAAGTATTGGATAGATTGGAAATGAATTAGCAGTTTCTCACCCTACCTGGCAAGCAGTCCACCAGATTCCACACACACTCCGTGAGCCGTGGGAAGAGCAGAAAATAGACCCTGCAAAACTTCAGCCTGAGACCTGCCCCCGGGAGTAAAGAAATGTTTCGCTGATAACAAGGGCTCAGATTTTTAGGGCGAACTGAGTCGTGCAGATTTGATGGAGTGGTCCAGTACCACTGAAACCCTGGAGAGAAAGGGAAGAGCCAAGGTTTAGGCGTACTCATTTATCTCTCAGCATTTCCGTGCAGCCGCCCATCCCCATAGAATCTCAGCATCTCCTCCTCTCCTCCCACCTGAAAAGCCCTGCGCTGAATCCCTGATAAAGTGACATGCAATGGAAAGGCTCTTGCACAATCCACCTTTGCCACCAAGGCAGGGTTCCCCTCATACTCTGAACTCTCGGTGGCTAAACGCCTCTGTGTCACCTGTCTCTGTGCCGTTCCCCTCTGGTGTTATCTGGACAGGTGATCTGCTAGGTCACGCCAATCCTTGAGTCTAGGAGCCAGCCTGACCCTGCTCTGCTGTGAGAACACCCACTCCTGGTTTGTTCACATACAGCCTCTGCTTTGTCAACAGCTGCTTGGATTGTGCACCCTAATGACACTAGCCAATACCTCCGATCCTGGACAGAACCCTAGGAGCCTCCATCTTGCAGTGTCCAGTTATGCCCACTGGATAATGCAAGGTGATATGAGTTTGTCACTTTAACAAAGAAATTGATATGTAGCAGACTTGTTATCCCAAGGGAAGTCTGTGACACACTTCAAACCAAACACACTGCTTCAGGTAGAATAAACAAACAAAATCATTAACTACAAAGATAGATTTTAAGTTATTATAAGTGAAAACATAACAAGTCGGATTTAGTCAAATGAAGTAAAAGCAAAACGCATTCTCAGCTGATCTTAACCCTTTCAGTGCCCTTTCAAACTTAGATGCTTCTCACCACAAGCCGGCTGGTTGCTCTTCAGCCAGGCTGTCCCCTTTCATCAGCACTTCAGTTGCTTAGTGGTGATGTCTGTAGATGGAGATGGAAGAAAGAAGAAGAGCCTGGCAAATGTCTCTCTCTTTTATCATGTTCTTTCATCCCTCTTAGCTTTGCCCCTCTCTTCCCCCAGAGTCAGGTGAGCATCACCTCATCACAGTCCCAGACTGACCAGAGGAAGGGCGTGTCATAAGTAGATAGGTAAGGTAAGGGTTAATTTTCTTTTACTGTAAAGGGTGAACAAAGGGAACCAAACACCTGACCAGAGGACCAATCAGAGAACTGGATTTTTTAAAAGTCAGGGGCAGGGGCAGGAAATTGATGTACGCAGGGATATTCTCTTGTAGTTTCTCCCAGCTATGGAGGGAAACAGCCTTCCTGAGAACTGACTCCGTAATTTCTTTCTAACATTTTCTACAAAGGTG
>NC_133769.1:370905292-370916574 GCF_003597395.2 Chelonoidis abingdonii | reverse complement strand
GGGGGATGAGATAGGGAGACCCAGGGGTCTGGGTCTTGGGGGGTTTCTCCAGGGAAAGTCTGGGGGGACCAGAGCGAGGCAGGCACTATATTCCTGTCTGGTGGCAGCGAGATAGATCCAAGCTGGGTGTAAGCTTGGGGAAGGTTCACAGTAAACACTCAGATGTTGAACTCTAAGTCCAGATTTGAGACAAACATTTATTACAGGGGGGTGACTCAGTGGAGAGTCCAACAGACCCTTTGTTACTGCCTAAGCCAGTGTCCTTAGTTCCTGTGAGGCTGGGCTGGGTTTGTCCCCTACACACACTGATGAGGTGTGAACTGCCCCTCTGCTCCTGGAGAGTTTTGCCTGTGGTTTGAGCATTGGCCTGCTAAACCCAGGGTTGTGAGTTCAGTCCATGAGGGGGGCACCTAGGGATCTGGGGCAAAATCAGTACTTGGTCCTGCTAGTGAAGGCAGGGGGCTGGACTCAATGACCTTTCAGGGTCCCTTCCAGTTCTATGAGATAGATATACCTCCATATTATAACAACAATGCTTAGTGCATCATGAGGCTTCCAAAGACACTCAAAATGACAAATTTTGCATTGGACACCACACAAACATTCTATAAGTATGAACATGGGGGTGCTGGGTGTTTCCCCGAGGTACAGAGCATCACAGTCCCCGTTACCAAATCTTCAGGGAAGGGTGTGAGTATGCTAGTTTAAGTTGTCTTTAAGAATAGGGATGTTACCACCAGGGGTCATAGAAATGTATTACTTCTTTGTAACACTGTGCTTTATATCTTTGATTATTTTTTCATTCATTTTAATAAAGATCTTAACATTCTGGTATTGTCCTCAGTATAAGTCTCCTTGGCACACACAACCCGAGGGTCTGTTCACATCATTGAACTCTGAGTTTTCTAAGCCTGTAACCTGAATTGGACCAAGAATCTAAATCTATTCTGATCAGATTTTTGACAAACCATAACTAAAGTAGCCCATAAACTGAGATCAACAATATACACCGTAACATGAAAAATGTTTTCTAAAAGTTTTGTTTTTATCAAGTCCATTTGAGAAAAAAAGTCTTTCAACTGCAGGATTGCTAAAAGGTAGCGACAGAAACAAAAGAGCAAACAAACAAAATTCACTGAAGCCTTTGTCCTCAGCAGCATCCATGAGTTCAAGAACTTCAGCGCAAACATGCTCAACTTGACTGTCCTGAGTATGAGGCCAGTGCACCTCCATTAGCAAAACTCTCCACGGCTGCTCCAACTGTCCAAGGTCTCCCCAAAACAATGGCAAAAATGAGAGATTGCCTAATCTAGGTCATGAAGAATTTAGTCTTCCAAGCGATTTAATCACAATGATGTTTGGTGGCAATCCCTGTTTCATCTGTTTCACGAACTCCAAGATGAAAACTCGACAGTTACTCTTGACATCTTTGAGAACAGCAATGGGTAGTGTGTGTTTTGAAAGGTCCACCTGAAAGTGACTCCAAAATCAACTGTGTAAAGCAGTAAGTAATTTGACACAAAGCTGATGTAGTTTAGCATAGCAGTCTCATTCTCAAAAATACAGTTTCACATCTGTCACCAATAAGCTTTAGTAAAATCTCCTCAATTCCTGCAGCAGCTTTTGTATATTAGCACTTTCAAACTGAAACACTTGCTTTATCATCCAGGCTTCCTGAAGTATATGACCTACAAATCTCAGGCAAATTTTGTTCACGAGATCACTGCATATAGGATAAAGAAGTTCAGCATTTTTAGTTTGTTTATTTGTCTTGGCTATCAAAAACAGTAGCTTCCATTTGTCACACAGGGACTAATGGAATACTACCTTGCTTCAGAAAGCTGCAGTATCTTTTTGTGGTCTGTAAGTCATAGAAAGTCTGAATGAGAGGGTTTCTATGGTTGGGGGCTGAGGGGTGATCCTGAAAGAGATCAGGTGATGGTCAGATAGAGGGAACTCTGCAATGGAGAGAGCAATGCTTGGTGATGGAGAGATAATACATTAGGTGTGAGGAGTTTCTGAGGCTGTGAACTTCCACAATGCTGAGCTCGGCCAAACTGGGACAGAGCACTCTTGAGTAATGAGGAGATATCCTTTCCCCTTCCTGTCAGACAGGATTAAAATCCAAGGCCTCTGGTGCTTACATTCTGCAGATGTACTTGACTACTTTGTCACGAAGCTCTTTGGTTTTGGCCCCATAAATAATAGGATTCAGCATGGAGGGGATGAGAAAATAGAGGTTGGCCAAGATGGTGTGAACATGGGAAGCGATGCCCTGACCGAACCTGTGTGTGAGACTGGAGAAGAGCAAGGGAGTATAAGAGGTCAGCATCACACAGATGTGGGCTGTGCAGGTGTTGAGGGCTTTGTGGTGGGCTTCCTTATGGGAGATTCTGAAGACAGCCTTAATGACCAGACCATAGGAGAGGGCAATGAGTGTCAGGTCTAACCCAATGACTACAAACAATATCACCAAGCTGTATGTCCTGTTGACTGTGATATCACCACATGACATCTTCACCACAGCCATGTGGTTGCAGTACGTATGGGGGATAATATGGTTGGAACAGAATGGATGCCCTCTCAGGAGCAGGAGCGCAGGCAGAATGAAGACAACAGCTCTTATCAAACCCACTAGCCCTAACTTAGCTATTCGTGCGTTGGTGAGGATGGTGGTGTATCTCAGGGGGTTACATATGGGAACACAGCGATCGAAGGCCATTGTCACAAGGATGGCTGAGTGCATAACAGAAACCGCATGAAGGAAGAACATCTGGGTGAGGCAGCCACCCACCGTAATGCCTTTCAAATTGAACCAAAATATACACAGTGCTTTTGGCATGACAGAGGTAGACAGGCCAATGTCTGTGAGTGCCAGCTTGCAGATCAGCAGGTACATCGGCTTATGCAGGGACTTCTCTTTCCCTACAGCAATCAGAACAGTGAAATTTCCCAACAGGCCCATAATGTAGAACATAGAGAAAGGGATGGAAATCAGGACATGGGAAGCTTTTAGGCCAGGGATGCCCATTAAGATGAAAGTTGAAGTGTCAGAGGGGTGAGGTTGAAAAATGCCATGAGATGGTCTATGCAGTGATGAGGCTCAGAAATGCTCCAGGTGTCTGTGAAGGGAGAGAAGCACAGTGATGGGGATTACACATGTTGTAATTAGTACAATAAATATGTAGTACTCATCAATAATCTAGAAAGGGGCGCAAGCAGTGAGGTGGCAACATTTACAGAAGGCACCAGATTATTGAGATCAGAGTTAAGTCCAGAGAAGTTCTCAGAAGGAGCTAACTAAGCCAGGTGAATGGGCAGCATGATGGTAGTAGATGAACTTTGATGTCAATAACTGCAACGTGTATGCCCATTGAGGGAAAAACTTCAGCTCCGAAAATATCTTACAATGTTCTAATTTAACTGTATGAACTCTGGAGAGGGATCTGGACATCACAGTACACAAACCTGTGAAACTTTACTCATAGTGTTAGCATGACCAGAAACTAAGGAAAATGTTGGAATCCAGGAGAAATGGTATGGGGAATCCTACAGTAAATACAGTGTCATGAAATCACTCTATGTTTTACCCTCCTCTAGGCTCCACTGTGTAATGTTGAACACCCTTCTCACACAGGATATTGCAGAACGATTTTGGGCAAGGGCAACGAGAATGATCAAGGGTCCAGGGAAACTCTCATATGGAGAGAGGTTGAAAAGATTGGGACTGTTACCTTACAAAGGAGATAAATAGGAGGGTATATGAGAAAAAGCTATAAAATACTGACTGGTTGAGAGTAGATGGAGAATGTGTTCTCCCTGTCCCATAACACACAATCAAGAAGACATTTAATTACACTGAAACATGGCAAATTCAAAACTTGATAAAAAGTGTGCTTTCATCGCTCCATGCTTAATTAACCTGAGGAATTCATGGCCACAAGACATAGCTGAGGCCTTGAGCTAGGCAAGAATCAGGAATGGTTTAGAGATTTACATGGATAGTGAGACTATCCAGTTATAAGAGTTACAGTTAAATAAATATTTGGGAAAGCCTATCTGACCCTGTGTTTCAGGGCACAAGCCAATTTCTAGCTTTAGGGATTAGGTGACACCCTCATGATGGTCAAGTCATCCCCCATATCCACACAGTGCTGGGTTTCTTACACCTTCTTCTGCAGCACCTGGGGATGCCACTGTCAGAGAGAGGATTCTGGACTAGATGGACTATAGATCTGATCTACGATGCAATTCCCATGTTGGAAAGCAGCCAACTTTTCCCCCTGAAAACAGATATTATCATGGTGCGATATGACTTTGTGCTGAACTGAATGGTCATGAAGGGCACAGAAGTCTTGGTATGTAGGGCTACAGACCTGTACCTCTGTTACTTCCCTTGTTTCTTTTGATAGGATACTTCCTTGCAGGCACCCAGCTTTTTCCGAGACATATGCAATACTCTGTACATCACAGGAGCGCCCTGTAACCCCATATTCCTCCTTTGTATATAATTGTGATATTGCATATAAAGCATGCCAGGAGACATGTCAGGGGAAAGATTATGATCTGCTGAAAGTCATTGTTCTAACTAAATATGTATATCATTAGTGCATATTATGAAATTATGAGATTGTGTTGTATGGTTGTCACCAAATCATGCTGTAAGTTGGGAATCAGTAGCTTCCTAGAGACAACAACAAGAAAAAGTCAGAAATGTCTGGGCGGGATGACAGTACGTAATAAAGATGTTTTGATTGAACCAACATGTACAAAGATATGATTGACAACTAGCCACATCAGGGGGCAGTAACTATGTCAGAGGGGCAGTACGTAACTTGGTTGTGTCGGGGTACAAAGATGTCTCTCAGAGGGAGTGGCTTTGTCTAGCCTGGGGGGAACGTAAAGTCCTGCCATTCACTGAGCTGGTCCATTGTTACGGGCACACATGTATTTGTGGTCTGGCAGAGTCTGCGGGATACTAGTACCGTTCTTTGTCGACAATAAAGCTGGCTGGGTGCCTTCGTACCTTAGCAGATCTTGTGGTCATTGGGCGGTTCGCTTGACTCTGCCATGCCAGCTGTCTGTGCAGAGCTGGGACAGCACACAGGGAGAACACGCACACACAGCCCAACATCTAAGCACAGCAACCGGTGTGCTGTTGGAATTGAGGTAGCATGGGATGGGAAGGACAGTACAGACAGCGGGTCGGAATACACTGGGAGATTCAACCAGCTGAGGAGCTAAGATCGATAGTTCTTTCCACTGGTGAAATGCCTGAAGTTACATAAATAGCATTCAACAACAACAATTGGAAACAAACTGAGTGAAGGTTGTGACACCCAGGCTGCAGTTCTGTGGCTTGTCAGGAGAAAGAGACCTTGAGACCAGCCCACATGCACTCGGGGTCAGGAAAGGCCCCAGCAGTGGCCTTTGACCACGAATCACAATGAAAAATTTAATTTGAGCAGTGCTGCCTGGCTGTCCATGTACACCCTGTACCTGCATCACAAATCCCAGCTCTGCTGCTTCTGTGTTCACCCCTCTGCCTGCCCCCACAACCCCCAACGCTGCCCACTTGTCCATGTAGCCCTGCCACCAGCACAAATTCCAGCCCTGCTACACAGTGATACCCCTCAGGGAGAGAGAAAGGGGTGATGGAGGGTACCCCAGTCCAGCTCCCGTTTTTTCAGGACGCTATTTCTGATAAGCTTCTGGAAAGTAACTGTGTCTCTTTACTTCAAGATGCAGCTCCAACATCTGTGACAGCAGAGGAGTTGAGACCAGGAAATTGCCAGGTGGCAGTTTGTAAGAACACAAATGATCCACTGACAGAAATGGGGGTGTTTTCCCCCAGGCTGGTGAGAGACAGGGAGCAGTTATGGGAAAGCTGCTGGGAAAAGGTGCATCTGATGGAAGATTAACACACGTGGCCCAGAGAGCAAAGACCTCAGCCCTCTAGGGGGCAGGGAAGGACTCATGCTGGGAGGGAGAAACACAGGGTAACCCCAAAGGTGGAGCTGGATTTTCTGGATATGTACAGTCCTGGGGCTGGGAGACTGCTCCCCAAAGGGTCAGCCTATGTATAGGATCCCTCTGAACACCTATTTGACTAGACCTGAGGCACCAAAAATCCAGAAACATGATTAAATAAAGAGCCTACCCAGAGGGGAACACTGGAGGGAGAGAAAAGCCAGTGACTGATTACATGGGAGAGAGTCAAAGGACACCGTGGGTAATGAACAAACTCCCCTCAGACTGCACTATCTGAACAGAGAGTGTGGGATCATACAGATACTTGTAAGCGCACATCTGTGATAAAAAAAATTGGTATTAATGTTGGTTTGGGGGATAAGAATTTTGACACGGATGTTAATGCTACACTTCAGTTAATACCTGTAAACAGACTTAAAGCTTCCCACGGTGAAGAAACCTGTTTTGCTGGGTGAGGGAGAAACTGAGGCATGCTGCCTCATGGCCTTAATGGCTTGATGCCAAGAGAACTATAACACAAGCTGCCTTCATGATAGTCAGTGACTAACTCTTTTGCAGTAAAATAAAGGGACAAGTGTGACACTCTGTATCTCGGGATATACCCAGCACCCCCATGTTCATCCTTATAATACGATTGTGTGCTTTCCAATGCAAAGTTTGCAATGTCAGGTGTTTTCGGAAGGCTTATGATGCACTGAGCATTGTTGTTCTAGTAATTTTATCTTATATGTTGTAATTTCATGTATATAGTTATGAGGCTGAAAATGTGTCCTCGTGGCTTACAACAAACTCAGATAAAACTCTCCAGGAACAGAGGGGCAGTTCACACCTCATCAGGGCATTTATGGGACAAACCCAGCCCAGTCTCACAGGAACAAAGGACACTGGCCTAGGCAGCAGCAAAAGATCTGTTGGATTATCGAGTGAATTACCCCCTTTCCCTTGGTCACCTTGGGACTACGATGAGGTAGTGCTCACCTGATTCTGAAGGGGGGAGGATAAAGCCAAGAGGGAATAAAGAACATGATTAAAGGAAGAGACATTTGCCCTGCTTTCTCTCTCTCTCTCTTCCAACTCCATCTACAGACACCACCACCAAGCAACTGAAGCGCTGATCAAAGGGGAGACCCTGGCTGAAGGGCAGCCAGCCAGCCTGTGGTGAGAAGCATCTAAATTTGTAAGGGCACTGAAAGTGTTAAGATCAGCTTAGGATGCATTTTAATTTTATTTCATTTGACCAAATCTAACTTCTTGTGCTTTGACTTATAATCACTCAAAATTTCTCTTTTGTAGTTAATAAATGTGTTTGTTTATTCTACCTGAAGCAGTGCATTTGGTTTGAAGCATGTTAGGGACTCCCCTCAGGATAACAATCTTGGTTCATACCAATTATTTTGTTAAATTGACAAACTCATATAAGCTCGCACTGTGCAGCGGGAATAACTAGATAATGCAAGACGCAGGTTCCTAGGGTTGTGTCTGGGACCGGAGATATTGGCTAGTGTCATTCGGTTGCACAATCCAAGCAGCACCTGGACAAAAGTGCTGACTCACGTAGCTGGGAGCAGCTTACATGCTAGAGGCTGTGCGTGAACAGCCCAGGAGAGGGGGTTTCTCCTAGCAAAGCAAGGCAAGGCTGGCTCCCAGCTTTGAGGATTGGAGAGCACTAGCATATCACTGGTCCAGATAACACCAGCGGAACATCACAATAGTATGTCACAACCAATTTTGCCATAAATCACCACTCCTGTATTACTCACGGTGCTTGGGATCACTTATAATAAAACAAGTCTATTTAATTAAGAAGAAAGGAAAGTTAACTAGAAATGAGAGAGACGTTGAAACAAATGGTTACAGGATAACATCACAAAATGAGAACTTGGGTCAATAGTTCCTTTTCCTAGCTAATAAAGTAGGTTCCCCACTCTCCAAGTTTAGTGTGCTGCACAGCTGGCTAGATTCATAAGAACCAGTACAGGAAAGTCGCATCTTACGTAGGGGTTAGGTTCTGAAGTCAGCGCGTAAGTCAAAATCGCGTACACTCAAATGCTCATTGAGTGGAATGGCGGGCGAAATTGCCCACAATACAAGTACAGTATTTAAATTGTTATTTTTCAGTTTTTTCTTTTGTTTTGCCGAGCGTGTATAGTTAAAATTGCTTTAAGTTAAATGCACCTATGATGCGACTCCACTGTATCCAATTTTTCTTGAGAATGTCCCCGCACCACAAGATGTCTCCTCAGTGCAAGGGTCCAGAGGGCCTTTCCCCACTCCGTGTTATCATGGGTGATGGCTGGTGAGTCTTGCCCACATGCTCAGGGTTTAGCTGATTGCCATATTTGGGGTCGGGAAGGAATTTTCCTCCAGGGTGGATTGGCAGGGGCCCTGGAGGTTTTTCGCCTTCCTCTGCAGCGTGGGGCATGGGTCACTTGCTGGTGGATTCTCTGCAGCTTGAGGTCTTCAAACCACAATTTTGAGGACTTCAATAACTCAGTCATGTGTTAGGGGTTGTTATAAAAGTGGATGGGTAGGGTTCTGTGGCCTGCTTTGTGCAGGAGGTCATACTAGATGATCGTATTGGTCCCTTCTGACCTACGAGTCTATGAGTCTATGAAACAGTCGTTTGTTCATAGGCCAGGCAATCCTGTCTGTTGTATGGTTCCTTTATTTACCTCCAAGTGGTGTTGACTGCACTTGTCTCTCATGGTTTTCCGTTATTAATCTTGGGCTGGAGCAAGGCTGGACAACTGAGTCTGGCATTACATCCCCGGCTAACCAGGGGGGGGTGACGATGCCCTCCTGGAATGGCCATCACCTAGACACATTGCCCTGATGACTAACGTCTCCTCCAAGTCCATAAAGCTCATTGTCAGTATCAATATGTTATTTGTTAACTATTACCCAGACATGCCTTTTGCAATGGTTATGCAGCTTGACAAGTTACAAGCTTTCTGCACCCCCTTTACATGCTTCTTGTTAGGATATAGCTATTCAGGCCTGTCTGCAAAGGCCTATACGTTAAGAATGTAGGTGTATTCTTATCACTTAGCTAGTTATAGAGGTATAAAAGAAAGAATCAAAATCACTGTCTGTGTAATGGCCTTCTCTTACTGTGACCGTCTGAGGCCTGGTTCTTCGGCTAAGCAGCAGAGGCAGCCGTAAGCTGGGAAGTGTAGGGTCACATCTTCACATTCCAAACTAGTCACATTGAAATAAGGTGCTATTGGGCTATTAGGAATACAATCCTGTCCTGAAATTCCTATCACCTCCAGAGAAAGGGAAGAGCCTAGAAGATGTAAAAGGAAATTTAGTTTGATAGCATCCTGTCTGGCAAGAACTCACTTATCAATAGAGACAGCTGGAAAACCCTTATGTCTGCATTGATGTCATTGTGAAATCCTCACTTCTGTATTGTTTTGTATGTTTATTTGCATGGTCTCTGTCTGGTTCTGTGATTGTTTATATCTGCTGTATAATTAATTTTGCTGAATGTAAACCAATGAAGGTGGTGGAATATAATTGGCTAACTAACCATGTTACAGTATGTTAGGATTGGTTAGTTAAATTTCAGTAAAATGATTGGGTAAGGAATAGCTAAGCAAAACTCAGGTTTTCCTATATAGTCTGCAGTCAATCAGAAAGGTGGGGGGCGGGCAGGAATGGGAACAGGGACCATGGATGCTGGAATTAAAATCATGTCTTGCTAAAGGGGAAAATAACGGAACAGGGGATGGGAACAGGAAGAGGGACACAGGCAAGGCTCTGTGGTGTCAGAGCTGGGAAGGGGGACAGTAAGGAAGGAAACTGGAATCATGCTTGCGGGACGTTCACTCCAGTAAACATCAAATTATTTGCACCTTTGGACTTGGGGTATTATTGCTCTCTGTTCATGCGAGAAGGACCATGGCAGTGAGTGAGTGAAGGAATAAGCCCCCTAACACTACTCTTTACGGGTAAATATTCCATAGGACTTGTGTGTGGTGTAGTGAGTTTGTCAGGCCTGAGATATGAGCTGTTCACAAAGAACAGGGAACTGTTTGCCAGGGCATCAGTGTCACAAGGACTTTTCTAAATAACGTACAAAGGGAGATATGATCAGATCAAACAAGCGAGAGGAGGAAAGGGTTAATTCTCTGCTGCTCTTCATCACCTGAGCCAGGCACAGAGACAGGTCCCTGGAGCTCCCTGCTGGGTCTGAGTCCCTCCTGGGATTCCCAGGGCAGCAGTATAAATATCCCTCGGCCCCAGTCAGTGCAGATTCCCACCTGCAGCTCCCCGACCCGCTCACAGGCAGAGATTCCTCCTCCCCAGCTGGGGGCTGGAGCCTGGTGAGTCGTTTGCATGGAATGAATCTGTGAAGGGGCGAATGGAACATGAAACCTAGGAAATGTTTGAGCTGGAGTTGGCTAGAATGGGGGGGTGTAACTGTGACTGTAGGGGCAGGACGGGAACCGGGCTCTGAGATACGCTCCTGTGACTGCGCTGAGGTTGGGTGTTGGGAAGAGGTCGCCGGGTTACCCTGATCCACTCCCATGGACGTCACTGGGGGTCTTGCTGTTGAACTCAGTGGGATCTGGACTGGGCAATTTTTTGTTACGTGACTGTTCAGACTAAACCTCATTGGAAACCTCCTCAGGCCCTGTAACATTCCTGGGACCTTCACTCAGGCAACACTTCCATTAAAATCAATAAGGACCCCAGGACTGGGTCCATTCCATTTGGCAGAAATTAGCTGGCTTCAAGCAGCATAGCCGTAAATGTCCAAACTGTATAATCTAGAAGCAAGCGATTATAAGGGCTCCTTTGATAATGATTGTGACGGGTTCCCCCCAGAGTACCATCTGCAACTGGGGTACCCCTGAGCCTACTGACCCCCCAGCCTGGGATCCCTCTCACCCTGTACTGCTATGACAAGCTGCAAAGTCCTCCCACCTGCACTTTCACCAGCATTAACACAGGTAGAGACACACCCAGCTGCAATTGGACACAGGCTCTTTAACCACCAGCTTTCCAAGCTAGGACCCCAGAGCAGTACCAGCCTGCCCTGGTAAAATCTGGGCAGTGTGTGTGTTTAATACCCAATAGGCCTCTCCCTCCATCTGAAGAGAACCATGGACACTTGTGTTAGCCAAGCCGAGATGTTCCCCAAGCATCCAATCAAAGCTCACTGCTTTAGATTATAACAGAACAAGTTTTTTAACAACAAAAAATAGATTTAAAGATTTTATATGAAGCTTAGGTTCCATTTTTGTTTATTTGCTAGGTAATCTGCTTTGATCTGCTTGGTACCA
>NC_133769.1:370894212-370905191 GCF_003597395.2 Chelonoidis abingdonii | reverse complement strand
GCGAAGGTTGTTGTGACAGAGATGATCCACCTCCTTCCTGGACGCTGTAAGCCCCTGCAGTCAGCTTCTCAGGCTCCTGCTGCCAATTGGCTGCCTCAGGCTGTAACCCTTTCCTGCCCTCACTGTAGCCGGGACAGGAGGCAGCTGGATACGGTGGGTGGCTGCAGTGGGGGCAGTGAGGGGAAACGGCCAGGAAGAGAAAATTTGCTCTGCAAATCACGAGCCAGGTAATCCTCACAGCTGAAAATATGAGGGAAATTCCCAAACTGAGCCATTCATTTTAGATGACAATCTGCAGAACTTTCCCCAGATTGAGGTGTCATTACAGGAATTTCAGACCAAATTGATAACTAAACAGTAATAGGTCACCAGCCCAGATGATTCACCCAAGAGTTCTGAAGAACTCCAATTGTGAAAGTTGTATAAACTAACTAACTGCAGTCTTGTAACATACCATTTTAAACCAGCTTCTGTACCAACATGACTGTGAGGAACCAATGTGAGGGCCAATTTTTTTAAGACAGGCTTGTAGATGATCCCGCGCAATTACAGGCCGGTAAGCTTAACTCAGTGCCAGGCAACTGTTGAAACTTATATGTTAAAGAACAAATGTCGACACATAAAAGGACATAATGTGTTATGGAGAGTCCAACACGTTTTTTTAAATTTTAAATCATGCCTCACCAATCTGCTAAAATTTTCAGTGCTCAACAAGCATGTGACAAAGGGGAATCCAGTGGATAGAGTGACTCAGATTTTCACAAAGCCTTTGACAGGTCCCTCACCAAAGGCTCTGCAGCAAGTAAGCGGTCATGGATAGGACGGAAGGAAGGCCCTCTCCTGGATGGAAACTGGTTAAAGATAGGGAAACAAAGGGTAGGAATAAATGGACACTTTTCAAATGGAGAGAGGTAACTAGTGGTGTCCCAGGGACCAGTACGGGGAACCAACCTATCAAGATTTTGCATACAATGTTTGGAAAAAGGGATAAACAGTTGAGTAGCACATTTGCAGATGATCCAAAACTTCTCCAGATAGTTAAGTCCCAGACATAGTGCGAAGAGCTACAGAAGGATCTCTTGAAAACTGTGTGCTGGACAAGAAAATGGCAGATGAAATTCAATATTGATAAATGCAAAGTAATGCATGTTGGAAAACATAATCTCAACTATACATATAAAATGATGGGGTGTAAATTATCTGTTACACTCAAGAAAACAATTTTGACATCATTGTGGATAGTTTCAGAAAACATCCACTCAGTACGTAACGGCAGTCAAAAAGTGAACGAGATGTGAGAATCATTAACAAAGGGAAGATAGCTAATAACGAAAATGTCATATTGCCTCTTTTATTATGGTACGCCCACATCTTGAATACCGTATGCAGATGGGTCACCCATGTCAAAAATTGATATATTGAAGTGGAAAGATTCAGAAAGGTGACAAAATGATTAGGAGTATGGAACGGAGCCATACAAGGAGAGATTATAAGACTAGGACTTCTCAGCTTGGAAGAGAGATGACTAAGGGAGGATATAATAGAGGTTTAAAAACATGACTGTGGTGGAGAAAGTAAATAAGGAAATGTTATTTACTCTTCTTATAACATAAGAACTAAGGGTCACCAAATGAAATTGAATAGGCAGCAGGTTAAAACAAAAAAGAGGAGTATTTTTCCACAATGCACAGTTAACCTGTGGAATCTTTGCCAGAGGATGCTGTGAAGGCCAAGACTATAACAGGGATCAGAAAGAACTAGATTAATTCATGGAGGATAGGACCATCAATGGCTGTTAGCCAGGACAGCAGCAATGGTGTCCTTAGCCTCTGGTTGCCAGATGCTGCGATTAGTGACAGGGGATGGATCACTTGCTGATTCCCTATTCTGCACATTCTTTCTGGTGGAATCTGGCATTGGCCACTATCAGTAGACAGGGTATAGGGCTCTATGGGCCTTTGTTTTGAACCAGAACGGCCATTCTTAGGTTCTTATCCTTCCCGCTCCTCCTACTCCCCTGCAACTGGAAGCAGCTCCCGTCCCTTCCCTCCGGCCTGTTGTGAAGACTGCTGCTGGACACATTCTGGTGTGAACCCTGGCAGAAATGGGGTTGGGAGGGGTTGGTATTGACCTTGCATCTCCCGTTGCCCCCACATGTTGCCTTGCAAGACTCGTGCAGGTAGCAGAAGAGGCAGATGCATCCCGGGGTCCAGGCAGCATGAAAGAGTATAGCTGCCAGAGAAGAGGGTCAGATCGTTGGTCAGTACCCCGCTTCTGTGAGAGAGGTGTACAGGAATGTGTGTGTCACCTCTCCCGTGTGTGTGGGGTGGGCGGTAGGGCTGTGGTGTCTCCCCTCCTATGTGAACCCTAAAGCCTTAAGAGAAGAAGTTAGTTACAAGAAAACAACTATGCCGTAGTTGTTTTAACAGGGGCTCAGTCAACTTGTGTTTAATTTGAACATTTGCACTGCATAGTTCTCATTGATTGCCAGGGAGCTCCCTCGAATATGAGCAATTTTACCAGGTGTCCTGCATTCAGCATAGGGAGATGAGGTCACCTAAGTAGTGGGGACATCGATATCTAAGCAGCCCTTATAATCGGCTCTCCTGGGTTCTACAGTTCGGACATTCACAGCTAAGCTCCTTGAAAGAGCTGATTTCTGCCAACCGGAACTGACTCAGTCCTGGGGTCCTTATGGCTGTTAATGGAAGTGTTGCTGAGTGAAGGCCTCAGGATTTGGGGTGTAGAGTATCACAGGGCATGAGTAGGTTTCCAATGAGTTTATTCTCAAGTCACTTAACTAAGCAAGGGCCAGTCCAAAGCCACTGAGTTCAACAGCAAGACCCCAATGTCATTCTTGGGAGTGGATCAGGGTAATTTGGGAACCGCTTCCCAACACCCAACCTCAGTGCAGTCACAGGAGCGTATCTCAGAGCCCGACTCCCATCCTGCCCCTGCAGTCAGAGTTACGCACCCCCATTCTAGCCAACTCCAGCTCAAACATTTCCTAGGTTTCATGTTTCCATTCGCTCCTTCACAGATTTAATCCATGCAAACGACTCACCAGGCTCCAGGCCCAGCTGAGGAGGAGGAATCTCTGCCTGTGACCAGGTCGAGGAGCTGCAGGCAGCAGGGAATCTGCACTGACCGGGGCTGAGGTACAGGGATATTTATACTGCTGCCCTGGGAATCCCTGTGGGGATTCAGAGCCAGCACGGAGCCCCAGGGACCTACCTCTGTGACTGGCTCAGGTGGGGAAGAGTAGCAGAGAATTAACCCTTCCTCATCTCACCTGTTTGCTCTGATTATTTTTCCTTTTTTTCATTGTTTAGAAAGGTCCTTGTAACACTGAGGTCCCCAGCAAAGAGTTCCTTGAAAACAGGTCTTGTTTCAGGCTTGAAAAACTCACTACAAACCACTCAAGTATTACGGAATATTGACCCGTAAAGAGTAGCATGTAAGGTGTGTGCAGAAAGCTAGTAACTTGTCAAGCTTCATAACCATTGCAAAATGCATGTCCGGATAATAGCATAAGATGTTGCTGTTGACAGTGAGCTTTATGGACTTGGAGTAGAAGATTGTCACCAGGGCAGTGTGTCTAGGTGATGTCACCCCACCCTGGTTAGCCGGGGATGTAATGCCAGACTCAGTTCTCCAGCCTTGCTCCAGCCCAAGATTATCAATGGAAAACCATCAGAGACAATTGCAGTCAACACCACTTGGAGGTAAATAAAGGAACCGTAAAACAGACAGGATTGCCTGGCCTATGAACAGAGACAAACGACTGTTTCATGATAACACCAAGTGGGGAGCAGCCGTCTGGATCCTTTCAAGGAGGAGACATCTCCTGGTGCGGGGATGTTCTCAGGAAAAATTGGATCCTGGAGTCAGGGGGTAACAGGGTGACTCACAGTCCTGGGAGCCGAAAGAACCATCATAGTCGTTTTTAGACAGACTGCCTTTAGTCTCACTTAGTCCAACCATCTTGAAAACCTGCATGTCTGTGTGTCGTGTCGTTGTAGCTCCACCAGTCCCGGGATATAAAAGAGACAAGGTGGGGGAGGGAATATCTTTCACTGGACCAACTTCTGTCGGCCCTCTCACTTTGAATGGTCCCTTTGAATAGGTGCAAACTACTCACACTAAACTATTTGTGCCTTTCCCAGAGTTGAAAAACTGCTCCATGTAGCTCGAAAGCGTGTCGCTCTCCCCACCAGAAGTTGGTCCAATAAAAGTTATCCCCTTCCCTACCTTGTCTTGCTCTGTGTTTATGTAAGATGGTAGGTGGTGGAGAGAGGGGAAATCTGGAGCTGCTTTTCCTCTCGTAGCATTAGTACAAGGGACATGCAAAGAAAGTAAACGGTGGCAAATAAAAACCTATAGAAGGAAATACTTTCCCACAAAACAAATAATCAAATTGTGGAACTCACTGCTGCAGGATTTTGTTGAGGCCAAAACTTTGGGAAGATTCAAAAAGCGATTGGACATTTATCTATCACAAATACCCAGAATTACCAGACCTAATGACCACACACATTTTGTAAGGGAAAGTGACACCCATGGCTCAGGGTTTAAGCCAATCTCTGTTAGAGATAAGGCTGGTGTGCAGGGTGTGAGGGGAAGATTATTCCATATCCCCTCATGAGAGATTCTCACAGCTTCTTCTGAAGCATCTGATGCTGGCCACTGCTGGAGACAGGCTACTGGGCTAGATGGACCCGGCTCTGATCCAGTCTGGTGGTTCCCATGTTCCTCTACCAAGGCGCAGAGTTGACCTGCTGCAGCACCTACCCTGGGAAACACCTCAGCCTAGATTTCAAGAGGTGCTGAGCACTCGCAGCTCCCACTCTCTGCCATTGGAGTGGCGGGTGCTCATCAACTGTGAAAAGACAGACCCTTAATGACTCAACTCAGCATCCAAACAGGTGTGTTGGATGCTTCCAAAAAGTGTGTTTGTGTGAGGTGGAGCCCACTGGCACCTGAAATCGGGCCTGCCCCCTGCACTGCCCCTTTCCCCAAGGCCTCGACTTGCCCCGCCTCTGCCCCTGAAAACTCACCTCATTCCTTCTCCCCGAGCCGCTGCCTGCACCACCCCTCCTCATGAGGCCCCACCATCACACAGCCCCTTCCCCTGAGGCCCCATCCCACCCCTTCTCCCGAAGTCCCCATTCACTCCTCTCCACCCTTTCCCCCGTCACTCGCCATTCTGGCTGTAAGCACTGGGAGGGTTTAGCCCTCCAACTTTTATCGCTGATGGGACCAAGGCCCTTGACCCCACTCATTCCAGTGCCCCAGCATCCAAACCTGAAACCCTTTAAATCAATAGCCACTTAAGAAAATGTTTGCCTGGAGTGTAGGGGACTGGACTAGATGACCTGTGAGGACTCTTCCAGCCCTACATGTCTAGGATTATCACTGGGTAATGTCCCCTTGGTGTTTCAGATCAGGTCAACTGTCCTGATGGCTTCTGTCAGTGAGGGGCTGAGGCAGAGAATTTGTCTTCTCAGCGTGACTTGATTGGCAGCAACAGTAAAGGACGCCAGGAGAGAAGGCTGCCATGGGCCTGTTTGACTCTGCCTCCATTACTGTCTGGGGGTCAGGGGCCACAGGTCTTGAACATCAGGCTACAGGGCCCTTAGGCACTAGGAAACCCCTGTGACAAAGTGAGTTTTTCCTCCTTCTTATGTTGTACACAAGCGTATTTGAGTCTTACGTTTTTGCATGAATACTGTGTGTGCCTCAGTTTCCCCAGAAGAGATAAAGCGTATTGAGTCTTACGTTTGCATGAATACGTGTGTGCCTCAGTTTCCTGTTGTCTGCACCAATGACTAAGTGGTGGGAATCAGTCTGTGTGACTTGGCTGAGGCCCTCAGGACCAGGTGAGCTGGCTCCAGCTGCCTGCACGTAAGCGACGGCTGGTGCCCTTCCTACCTGGACCAAAGAGGGAGTGCCATGTTGCACTCCATAGCTTTTGAATATACGCTTATAAATGTAACTATGATGTAACGAAATATGCTTATGCAAAAAGGTCTCTTGTAAGGTATCATTACAAAGCTTATCATCTCCTGGGTGTTCCATCCTATTTGTTTAGAGTATTATTTCTATATCTAGAGTTAGGAGAATAAGGGCTGTTCTACAGCACACAGCTTTAGTGACAAGGCTGGGGAGCAACAGCTGTGCATCTATCAGTGGTATAGAGGTGAAAATGATGAGTTTATCCTCGTAGTTTCTATACAAGATAAAACAGATTATTTGGGTTTGGATCCCATTGGGAATGGGTGTCAGGATGCTAGCGAGGTAATCTGCTGACCTGTATTTGGTTAAAGTCTGCACCTTTGAGGGGCTGTCCCAGGCCTGTTTGCAGCAGGCTATCTGGCAGAACAAGGAACTGAGGCACACACAGTATTCATGCAAAAACGTAAGACTCAAATACGCTTGTGTACAACATAAAGGAGGAAAAACTCACTTTGTCACAGGGGTTCCTAGTGCCTAAGGGCCCTGTAGCCTGATGTTCAAGACCTGTGGCCCTGACCCCAGACAGTAATGGAGGCAGAGAAACAGGCCCATGGCAGCCTTCTCCTGGGCTTTCTTATTTCGCCAATCAAGTCGCTGAGAAGACAAATTCTCTGCCTCAGCCCTCACTGACAGAAGCCATCAGGACAGTTGACCTGACCTGAAACACCAAGGGGACATTACCCAGTCATAATCCTAGACGTGTAGGACTGGAGAGACCCACGGTCATCTAGTCCAGTCCCTACACTCCGGCAAACATTTTCCTAAGTGCTATTGATTTAAAGGTTTCAGGTTTGGATGCTGGGGCACTGGAATGAGGGGGCAAGGGCCTTGGTCCCATCACGATAAAAGTTGGAGGGCTAAACCTCCCAGTGCTTACAGCCAGAATGGCGAGTGAGGGGGAGAGGGGAGAGGAGTGAATGGGGACTCGGGAGAAGGGGTGGATGGGGTTCAGGGAAGGGGCTGTGTGATGGTGGGCCTCATAGGGAGGTGGTGCAGGCAGCGGCTCGAGGAGAAGGATGAGGTGGGTTTTCAGGGCATAGGCGGGGCAAGTCGGGGTCTTGGGAAAGGGCAGTGTGGGGTGGCAGCCCAATTTCAGGCACCGGTGGGCTCCACCCCACACAAACACACTTTTGGGAGCATCCAACGTTCTGTTTGGATGCTGAGTTGAGTCATTCAAGTCTGTCTTTTCAAGCGCGCTGAGCACCCCCACCCAATGGCAGAGAGTGGGAGCTGCGAGTGCTCACACCTCTTGAAATCTAGGCTGAGGTGTGTCCTAGGGTGGTGCTGAAGCAGGTCAACTCTGCGCCTTGTAGAAGAACATGGGAACCAGGAGACTGGATCAGACCAGGTCCATCAGCCAGTAGCCTGTCTAGGCAGTGGCCGGCAACAGATGCTTCAGAAGAACTGTGAGAATCTCATGAGGGGATATGGGATAACTTCCCCTCACCCCTGCATCCCATCCTTATCTCTAAGAGAAATTGGCTTAAACCCTTAGCCATGGGGTCACTCCCTTACAAATGTGGTGGTCATTAGGTCTGGTAATTCTGAGTATTTTTGATAGATAAATGTCCAATCGCTTTTTGAATCTTCTCAAAGGTTTGGCCTCAACAAAATCCTGCAGCATTAGTTCCACAATTTGATTATTTGTTTTGTGGGAAAGTATTTCCTTCTATAGGTTTTTTTTGCCACCTACTTTCTTTGCATGTCCTTGTACTAATGCTACGAGAGGAAGAGCAGCTCCAGATTTCCCCTCTCCTCCACCACCTACCATCTTCCATAAACACAGAGAAACAGGTGGGGAAGGGATAACTTTATTGGACCAACTTCTGGTGGGGAGAGCGACATACTTTCAAGCTACATGGAGCAGTTTTTCAACTCTGGGAAAGGTACAAATAGTTTAGTGTGATAGTTGCACCTACAAGGGACCATTCAAAGTAATCAGGCCGACAGAAGTTGGTCCAGTGAAAGATATTCCCTCCCCACCTTGTCTCTTTTCTATCCTGGGACTGATGGAGCTACAACGACACGCACACACAACACATACAGGTTTTCAATGTTTGGACTAAGTGAGCCTAAAGGCAGTCTGTCTAAACGACTATGATGGTTCTTTCGGCTCCCAGGACTGTGAGTCACCTGTTACCCCTGACTCCAGGATCCAATTTTTCAGTGAACGTCCCCGCACCAGGAGATGTCTCCTCCTTGAAAGGATCCAGACGGTTGCTCCCCCACTTGGTGTTATCATGAAACAGGTTTGTCTCTGTTCATAGGCCAGGCAATCCTGTTGGTTGTACAGTTCCTTTATTTACCTCCATGTGGTATTGACTGCAATTGTCTCTGATGGTTTTCCATTGATAATTTTGGGCTGGAGTAAGGGTGGAGAACTGAGTCTGGCATTACATCCCGGCTAACCAGGGTGGGGTGACAATACCTTCCTGGAAGTGCCATCACCTAGACCCACTGCCTGGTGACTAACTTCTCTCCAAGTCCATAAAGCTCACTGTCAATAGCAATATGTTATGCTATTACCTGGACATGCTTTTGCAATGGTTACGAAGCTTGACAAGTTACTAGCTTTCTGCACACACCTTACATGCTACTCTTTATAGATCAATATTCTGTAAGATTGAGTGCTTTGTAGTGAGTTTGTCAACCAGAACAAGACCTGTTTTCAAGAACTCTTTGCTGGGGGCCCTCAGTGTTACAAGGATATCTAAATAACGAACAAAAGGAAAAAATAATCAGAGCAAACAGGTGAGAAGGAGGAAAGGGTTAATTCTGTGCTGCTCTTCCCACCTGAGCCAGGCACAGAGGCAGGTCCTGGGGCTCTGTGCTGGCTCTGAGTCTCCCCTGGGATTCCAGGGCAGCAGTATAAATATCCCTGTACCTCAGCCCTCTCAGTGCAGATTCCCTGCCGCCTGCAGCTCCCCGACCGTCACAGGCAGAGATTCCTCTCCCAGCTGGGGCAGAGCTGGTGAGTCGTTGCATGAAATGAATCTGTGAAGGGCAATGGAAACATCAAACTAGGAAATGTTTGAGCTGGGGTTGGAGAGAGTGGGGTGCGCAACTCTGACTGCAGGGCAGGATGGGAGCAGGGCTTGAGATATGCTCCTGTGACTGCGCTGAGGTTCATGTTAGGAAGCGGTTGCCGGTTACCCTGATCTAGTCCCACGAGCGTCACTGGGTTCTTGCTGTTGAACTCAGTGGCTTTGGACTGGCCATTCTTAGTTAAGTGACTGCAGAATAAAATCTATTGGAAACCTATCATGCCTGTGATACTCTACACCCCAAATCCTGAGGCTTCACTCAGCAACACTTCCATTAACGCCATAAGGACCCCAGGACTGAGTCAGTTCCGGTTGGAGAAATCAGCTCATTTCAAGGAGCTTAGCTGTGAAGTCCGAACTGTAGAACCCAGGAGAGCCGATTATAAGGGCTGCTTAGATATCGATGTCCCACTACTTAGGGTGACCTCATCTCCCTATGCTGAATGCAGGACACCTGGTAAAATTGCTCATTTCGAGGGAGCTCCCTGGCAATCAATGAGAACTATGCAGTGCAAATGTTCAAATTAAACACAAGTTGACTGAGCCCCTGTTAAAACAACTACGGCATAGTTGTTTTCTTTGTAACTACTCTTCTCTTAAGGCTTTAGGTTCACATAGGGGGGAGAACACACACAGCCCTACCTGCCCACCCCACACACACGGGAGAGGTGACAACACACATTCCTGTACACCTCTCTCACAGAAGCGGGGTCACTGACCAACCGATCTGACCCTTTCTCTGGCACGCTATACCTTTCATGCTGCCTGGACCCCGGATGCATCTGCCTCTTCTGCTACCTGCACTGAGTCTTGCAAGGCAACATGTGGGGGCAACGGGAGATGCAAGGTCACATACCACCCCCTCCCAACCCCAGTTTCTGCCAGGGTTCACACCAGAATGTGTCCAGCAGCAGTCTTTCAGCAACAGAGCCGGAGGGAAGGGACGGGAGCTGCTTCCAGTTGCAGGGGAGTAGGAGGAGCGGAGAAGATAAGACCTAAGAATGGCCGTTCTGGTTCAAAACAAGGCCCATAGAGCCCTATACCGCTGTCTACTGATAGTGGCCAATGCCAGATTCCACCAGAAAGAATGTGCAGAATAGGGAATCAGCAAGTGATCCATCCCCTGTCACTAATCGCAGCATCTGGCAACCAGAGGCTAAGGACACATTGCTGCTGTCCTGGCTAACAGCCATGATGGCCTATCCTCCATGAATTTATCTAGTTCTTTTCTGATCCCTGTTATAGTTTGGCCTTCACAGCATCCTCTGGCAAAGAATTCCACAGGTAACTGTGCATTGTGGAAGAAATATCTCCTCTTTTTGTTTTAACCTGCTGCCTATTAATTTCATTTGGTGACCCTTAGTTCTTATGTTATAAGAAGAGTAAATAACATTTCCTTATTACTTTCTCCACCAAGTCATGTTTTTAAACCTCTATTATATCCTCCCTTAGTCATCTTCTTCCAAGCTGAGAGTCCTAGTCTTATAATCTCTCTTGTATGGCTCCGTTCCATACTCCTAATCATTTGTCACCCTTTCTGAATCTTTCCAACTTCCAATATATCAATTTTGACATGGGTGACCACATCTGCACACGTATTCAAGATGTGGGCACACCGTGATAATAAAAGAGGCAATATGACATTTTCGTATTGCTATCTGTCCCTTTGTTAATGATTCTCACAGTCTGTTCATTTTTGACTGCCGTTACGTACTGAGTGGATGTTTTCTGAGAACTATCCACAATGATGTCAAAATTGTTTCTTGAGTGGTAACAGCTAATTTACACCCCATCATTTTATATGTATAGTTGATTATGTTTTCCAACATGCATTACTTTGCATTTATCAATATGAATTTCATCTGCCATTTTCTTGTCCAGTCACACAGTTTTCAGAGATCCTTCTGTAGCTCTTCGCAC
>NC_133769.1:370879670-370894187 GCF_003597395.2 Chelonoidis abingdonii | reverse complement strand
CCCTGTTGTGCTGCACCAATGACTAAGTGGTGGGAATCAGTCTGTGTGACTTTTGCTGAGGCCCTCAGGACCAGGTGAGCTGGCTCCAGCCAGCTGCCTCGTAAGCGACGGCTGGTGCCCTTCCTCACCTGGGACCAAAGAGTGAGTGCCATGTTACTCCATATGCTTTTGGTATATCGCTTATAAATCTAAATATGATGTAACTGGAATATGCTTTATGCAAAAAGGTCTCTTGAGGTTACATTACAAAGCTTATCATCTCTGAGTGTGTTCATCTATTTGTTTGCAGTATTATTTCATTCTAGGTTAGGAGAATAAGGGCTTGTCTACACACAGCTTTTAGTGACAAGGCTTGGGGCAAACAGCTGTGCATATCTCTCTATCAGTGGTATAGAGGGTGGAAAATGTAAGAGTTTATCCTGTGTAAGTTTTATTCAGAGTAAAACAGATTAATTTGTGGTTTGGATCCCATGGGAACGGGTGTCAGGATGCTAGCGAGGTAATCTGCTGACCTGTATTTGGTTAAAGTCTGCACCTTTGAGGGGCTTCCCAGGCCTGTGTGCAGCAGGCTGGCGTATCTGGCAGAACAAGGCAGGGTTCTGGAGTCCCAGCTGGCAGGGATACGGCTCAGGTCATTTCAGCTCATCAGGTGACAGTCCCAAGGAGGTCTCTGTCATCCAAACTGTCACAGGGGATGCAACCAGGTGACACTTTGCCCAGGAAGAGAGACACAAACAGAAGAGGAGCAACAGGCATGTCAGAGGTCAGGCCTCTGGAACTGGGCAGTCTGCTGTGGGGGACTTGGAGAGGGGGAGTCCGGGTGTCCATCCCAGAGTCTCCCAAGTGGACTTTGCTGAAAGTCACTGATTTTCGTGCTAACAAGCTCTGTTCTACATTCTGTTCCTTTGATAAATAAACCTTCTGTTTTACACGCTGGCTGAGAGTCACGGCTGACTGCAGAGTCGATGTGCAGGGCCCTCTGGCTTCCCCACAAACTCCCCTTTAGCTTGGGGTTTCACTGACTCGGATGTGGGGAAGTTGGTGGCCATGACTGGGCAGGCGATGTTTTTCTCCGCTGTCAGCCATGCTTACGGAGGCTCAGGAGGAGAGCAGAGCGGAGTGTGTGTGTGTGGGGAGGCGGGGTTTTCTTCACTATGTTAAATTCTTAGTATTGTTTCTGCTGCCGTGATCAGATCTATGGGTGGAGGAAGCAGGAGAAGAATGATCCTCCTCAGCCCTTCCTAATGCCAGATCCAGGCCCAAATCATGCATACAGCCCCACATCTTCACTCCAGGGCACCAGCTTCCTCCTGCCTCCTGCTCTCCAGCAGTCATCACACTTGCCTGCAGCTGGGCCGACTGTGACATCATCAATGACCTCCCTGCTCTTAAAATGGACAGACCAAGAAAGATGCTGATCCATCGAGAGGGTTCAGAGAAGAGCCACGGGAATGATTAAAGGATTAGAAACCCTGCCTGAATGATAGGCTCAAAGAGCCAATCGGTTTTAGTTTAAAAAGAAAATTAAGTCTCAAAACAGTGTGTAAGTACCTACACAGGCACAAACATTTAACATGGCTCTTTCCCTAGCAGAGAAAGTCTCACACAATCCAATGCTGGAAGTGGAAGCTGGACCACTTCAGACTGGGAATAAAGTGGAGATTTCTAACAGCGAGAGAAATAACATGGAACAATTATAAAGTTGTGGGGATTCTCTATCACTGACCATTGTTCAATCAAGGCGGATGTTTTTCTAAAATTTCGGCTCGGGAATTATGAGGGGCAGGTCTCAGCGTGTGATGCAGGGATCAGACTGGATGAGCACAATGGTTCATTCGGCCTTGGAATTTGTGAATAATGGAAATGTGAAGCCACAATGGGCCAGTTCCCTGGTCAGATTCTCCTTGGCCTTGGTGTGATGTCTAATTTGTAAGCTTCTCAGTACAGGGATCACGCTCAGTTTGGGATGCCTGGCACTGGCCTTTGGTGCCCACTGGAAACAAATTAAATAATAATATCAGCTGTTTCATCAGTGGATCTGATAGCAGTCTATAAGTATGTCAGCAGGGCCGGCTCCGGCCCCAGCGTACCAGCGGTTTTGCGTTCGGCATGCCGGAAGGGTGCTCTGCCGTTTGCCGAATGGCAGCAGGCGGCTCCCGTGGACCTCCCGCAGGCATGCCTTCGTCAGGTCCACCGGAGCCGGTGGACGGCGACCGGCTGCAGAAACGCCTGCGGCATGTCACCGGAGCTGCGGACGGCAGCTGCAGAGGCCCCCGCAGCGTCCCGCTGTTGCTTGGGGTGGTGAAATGGCTAGAGCCAGCCTGGATGTCAGCTCATTATTCCCATTTACAGAAGGGAAACTGAGTTACAGGGAGGCAAAGTGATTTGGCCAGGTTCTCCAGCAGGGTGGTGAGATGAAATAGTATCAGATCTCTTTAGTCCACCCCATATTCACAGCCTGTATGGATGTCATCCAGGGTCTACATCTCCCTGCCCCTTTGTGCATCGTAACTGGTTTAGATATAAGAAATAAGGGAATAAATGGTCCGTTTCACAATGGGAGAGGTAAAGTGGGGTCCCCCAAGGATCTGTACTGGACAGCGCTGTTCCACATTCCTTAATGATCCAGAAAAGGGAGTGAACAGTGAAGGGCAAAGTTTGGAGAGGATACAAAATTATTCAAGATAGTTTAATCCAAAGTTGACTGAGAAAGGTTACAGAGGATCTCACTGGCAATGAAACGGCCAAATAAATTCAGCTTTGATAAGTGAAAAATGATGCACACAGGAAAAAAATCACCCTAATACACTATATAAGGTGGGGTCTAAACTAGCTGATACCACCAAAAAGAGATTGTGGAGCATCATGGGTAGTTCTTTGAAAACTTCTGCTCTATGCACAGAAGTGATCAAAAGGCTAATAGATTGTGAGATACACATTAGGAAATGGATAGAAATGTTATACTGCCACTTATAAATCGATGGTGATTAGCCCACACCTTTCAATGTGTGTGCAGTTCTGGTATCCAGTCTCTCAATAAGGATATAGTAGTAACTGCAAAGGGTCAGAGAAGAAGGGCAGCAAAGACAATTAAGGGTATGGATGGCTTTCTTAGGAGAGATTAAAAAGATTTGAGACTGTTCGCTAGAAGAGACATCTAAGGGGGATATGACAGAGGTTAAAAAATCATGAGGGTGCAGAGAAAGTGAATGAGAAAAATTATTATACTTTTTGCCAAAGCAAAACCAGGGCAGCAGATTTAATACAAACAAGAGAATATATGATTTTAATGAACACAGAGCTAAGCTGTGGAACTCATGCGGGGATGTTGTGAGGAAAGGAATGAAAAAGCCTTAGATAAGTTGATGGGGACAGGTCCATCAATGGCTATTGGCCAAGCTGTCAGGGTCAAGCCCATGCTGCTGGTGTCCCAAACCTCTGATCACCAGAAGCTTGATGGAAGAGAGGATGGATCACACAATGGTTGCCTGTTCTGCTCACTCCCTGAGACCTGGCATTTGTCACTGTGGAAGACAGGACTCTGGGCTAGATGGACATTTGTCTGACCCACTTTATGCCGTTTTGTTCCTGTGAGATATTTCTACTCCAACGCTCCAGGAATGGAAGTGTGTAATAAAAGCAGAAACAGTTTCCCACAGCATTTTTGTGGCACTAGCAGATGGTTACACAAGACTCATCACATACTCTCAGTGGCAAAACATTCACTGCAGGGTGGTAGACACAGCTAATCAGACACACAGAGTTTCCTCTCTCTGTCTTCCATGGTTGGTGCACCAGAGAGCACGTGCAAATTAACCCTCACTCAGTCACCAGCCCACAGCACCCTGACTCTCTCCCACTCGGTCAGTCCCACAACCAACTGTGTGGAGGAGTGAGATCAGCCTGGTAAGCAGGGCCCATCCACACGAAGAGATCCATAAGGCAGCCAAATAACAGGTCATGGGACTGTTGTGGAAATTGTACCACACGGTTGATTTGGATCAGAAGCTTGAGGCTCCTTTATTTCATACAAGCAATATGCAGGAAGAGACAGCATGACCCATGCAAGAGTAAGCTGCTCTGTCTTACCAGGCTTACCAAATTTTACCAAGCTATATTAAAGGTTAAAACCGCAAAATGTAGCTACTGGTTACACGTTATTTGCCTTATTTTGGAATTATGTGAAACAAGCAATTGTGTGTTCGCCTCGACCAATTCATTTTCCATCTATTGCAGAGCCTCAATTCCATCTCTGGCTTTTGCTGTTATTGCTTTGGCGTCAATGTTGCGGTTGAGTGTTCTAACACTTTTTTGTAGTCCCGACAGCAGCTCGCTGTTGTACTTAACAGATCTCCTGTTCCCTTATCCAATTCCAGATCCTCTTTTTGGGCCTGACCGCTCTTTCTGTCCCTGCATGCCTTATACAGACAAACAAGCTAAGCAGAAGCTCTAAATGTTGTTTTAGCTAAAGGCTATGGCCTCCAGGGAAAAGGTTTCAGGCTTAAACATAAAGGGAGTTGACGTTCCTAGTCATTTTCCCTCCTTTGAGCCCTAATTGGCATCATTCCATTCTGACTTCATGTTCATCAAAATTAATTATTTTATTATTTCTCTGCTCTCCATCTCTCATTTTCTCAGAAGTGTGGTGACTCCAGTGTTTTTGGGTCTAACTCTCCCTAAGAAGGCAGGGTTCTGGAGTCCCAAGCTGGCAGGGATAATGGGCTCAGAGGTCATTTCAGCTCATCAGGTGACAGTCCCAAGGAGGTCTCTGTCATCCAAACTGTCACAGGGGGATGCAACCAGGTGACACTTTGCCCAGGAAAAGAGACAAACAAGAGAAGAAGAAGCAACAGGCATGTCAGAGGTCAGGCCTCTGGAAGCTGGGCAGTCTGCTGTGGGGGACTTGGAGAGAGGGGAGTCCGGGGTGTCCGGCCCAGGGTCCCCCAATATGGACTTTGCTCATAGTCACTGATTTCTGTGCTAACAAGCTCTGTTCTACATTCTGTTCCTTTGATAAAAAAACCTTCTGTTTTACACACTGGCTGAGAGTCATGGCTGACTGCAGAGTCGATGCGCAGGGCCCTCTGGCTTCCCCACAACCTCGTCTTTCATTGTGAGGGTTTTCACCATGACTCGGATGATGAGGAAGTTGGGGGCCATGACCGGGCAGGCGATGGTTTCTCTCCACTGTCAGCTATGCTTACGGAGGCTCAGGGAGGGCCGAGGAGAACCAGAGTGTGTGGGTGGGGGGGCTGGGTTTGCTTCACTGTGGTGAAATTCTTAGTATTGTTCTTGCTGCTGTGACCACAGATCTATGGGTGGGGGAAGCAGGAGAAGGGAACCGACCTCCTTCAGCCCTTCCTAATGCCAGAATCCAGGCCCAACTCATGCATACCAGCCCCCACCTCTTCACTCCCAGGGCACCAGCTTCCTCCTGCCCTCCTGCTTCTCCAGCAGTTCATCACACTGCCTGACAGCTGGGCCGACTGTGACATCATTAATGACATATTTGTGATCAGTAATGTCATTGGCAGCCCCTACCTCCCTGCTCCTCGAAATGGACAGACCCAGGAAAGATGCTGATCCATCGGAGAGGGTTCAGAGAAGAGCCACGGGAATGATTAAAGGATTAGAAACCCTGCCTGACAGTGATAGGCTCAAAGAGCCCAATCAGTTTAGTTTAACAAAGAGAAAGTTAAGTCTGTTCCCAGCGTGTAAGTACCTACACAGGGCACAAACATTTAACAATGGGCTCTTCTCCCTAGCAGAGAAAGGTCTCACACAATCCAATGCTGGAAGTGGAAGTTAGACACATTCAGACTGAGAATAAATTGGAGATTTCTAACAGCGAGAGGAAATAACCATTGGAATAATTTATAAAGGCTGTGGTGGATTCTCTATCACTGACCATTGTTCAATCAAGGCGGGATGTTCTTCTAAAAATTCGGCTCTGAGAATTATTTGGGGGCAGGTCTCCAGCCTGTGAGATGCAGCGGATCAGACTGGTTGAGCACTTCTGGCCTTGGAATTAGTGAATCGGTGAATAATGGGGACGTGAAGCCACCAATGGGCCAGTTCCCCTGGTCAGATTCTCCTTGGCCTTGGTGTGATATCTAGTTTGTTAGCTCCTCAGTGCAGAGATCACGTCTCAGTTTGGGAAGTGCCTGGCACAGGCCTTTGGACCCCACTGGAAACAAGATTAAATAATAATATTCAGCTGTTTCATCAGTGGATCTCAAAGCAGTCTATAAAGGATGTCAGTATCATTAGTCCCATTTTACAGAAGGGGAAACTGAGTTACAGGGAAGCAAAGTGATTTGCCCAAGGTTCTCCAGCAGGGTGGTGGCAGAGTGTGGGAACAGAATGCAGATCTCTTGAGTCCCACCCCATATTCACAGCCTGTATGGATGTCATCCAGGGTCTACATCTCCCTGCCCCTTCGTGCATCAGTAACTGGTTAAAATATAGGAAATAAAGGGGAATAAATGGTCCGTTTCACAATGGAAAGAGGTAAACAGTGGGGTCCTCCAGGGATCCTGTACTGGGACCAGCGCTGTTCAACACATTCCTTAATGATCCAGAAAAGGGAGTGAACAGTGAAGGGCAAAGTTTGGAGAGGATACAAAATTATTCAAGATAGTTTAATCCAAAGTTGACTGAGAAAGGTTACAGAGGGATCGATCTTCACTGAGCAATGAATAGCAATTAAATTCAGCATTGGTAATGAAAAATGATGCACCACTGGAAAAAATCATCCAATACACATATATAAGGATGGGGTCTAAATTAGGATTGACCTGCCTATGAAAAGAGACAGAAGACTTTCAGGATAACTCAGAGTGGAGAGAGGCCTCTGGATCCTTTTGCTGGCGAGCCATCTTGTGGGACTGGAAATTCTCATGAAAAATTAGTTCCTGTTCTTGTGAATTTAGCCAGTTCTGCAACAGACTAACTTGGCGGGTAGGGGAACCTATTTTGTTAGCAGAGTGTAGAGTCTTTCTCATGCACCACTACAGGCTAGTGTCTGACTGGGTAAGCAGCAGTTCTGCAGAAAAGGATTGCGGATTACAATGGAGAGAATCTGGATTTGAGTCAGCAGTGCGCCCTTGCTGCCAAGAAAGCTAACAGTTTATTGGGCTCTATTAGTAGGAGCATTGCCAGCAGATCAAGGGAGTGATTATTCCTCTATTCAACACTGATGAGGCCACACCTGGAGTATTGCGTCCAGTTTTGGTCCCCCCTACAGAAGGGATGTGGACAAATTGGAGAGAGTCCAGCATAGAGCAATGGAAATGATCAAGGGACTGGACACATGACTTATGAGGAAGGCTGAGGGAACTGGGGTTGTGTAGTCTGCAGAAGAGAAGAGTGAGAGTTATTTGATAGCAGCCTTCAAGTACCTAAAAAGGGTTCCCAAGAGGAGATCTAGGTTGCATATTAGGAAACACTATTTCACTAGTGGATGGTGAAGCACTGGAATGGGATCCCTAGGAAGTGGGGAATCTCCATCCTATAGGTTTTTAGGCCCCACTTGACAAAGCCCTGGCTGGGATGATTTAGTTGGGTTGGTCCTGCTTTGACCAGGGGTTGGACTAGATACCTCCTGAGGTCTCTTCCAACCTAATATTTTACAATTCTTTGATTCAAGAAAGAAGAACTATTGACCAAAGTTAGTGGCAGATTAATGATCTTGCACCCTTAGGCCCTGAATTATTGCCGCCCCGACAGCTGACCCAATATGAACTTGTTTTAGTTTTTTTTGGTTTTAGTCTGGTTTATGCGTGGGACCGCGCATGGATCCAAAATGCCACGTTCAAGCGAAATCTGGGTTTATATCAATATTTTATTTTATTATTTTATGTAGATACAATGAAAGAAATAGAAGTATTTGAGTAGTAAGTAATTACATTTGTTTACGCCTATGCCTTTGAGTGGCAAACTTATTAATTAATACTGTATATCCAGAGAAGTTGTTAGATCCTTTTCAATTGTCAGGAGAGAAAGGATTTAATTTTTCTTCACTGAGATTAGACCTCAAATAGTTTTTCACCCTTTTGAATGCCGAAAATGATCGTTCTGCTGAACAGTTTTTAGCAGGTGTGTAAACGAACATTCGGAAGGCAATATCAGGATTTAGATATACTGAATGAATGTCTCATTTCGAAGAAGGCTGCAATCTCTTAGAATTGACTTCTTTCATTTTCAGGAATCTCAACGCCTTCCAAATATGATTGAAAATGTAACACTCATTCACAAATATTCTTCTAAATCGCCTTGGTAGCATAGCTGTAATGTTTAGCATAACTGTTATATCGCTGTTGCAGTATTGGTAATGTTAGAGAGAAACTGAAATCTGCCATAAATGTCTTGATACACATTACTTCTGCGTTTCAATTCAGAACATCAAGGTCTAGTATTGTTAAAAATGTATCTACTTTAAATTTTATCTTACCACACATTTCACCTCAACTTGTGTCCCTCTCATTTGCAGTTTACGCTTTCTTTTTCCTTTGTGTCAAATTCATAGTCTTCAATTTCAGGTGGTTTTTTTTGACTTTCTCTTCGTACATATCAAACAAGTCCCGCATAGAGTTAATGTATCCTATTAGTGAGTTGTAGAGTTCTACAACTGTCTGTATATCAATATAAAGATTTTGCAGTTTTGGTTAGTTATATGAAATCTTTCCAAGAGTAAGCTCCAAAATACAGCCATGAAAGCTGCCTCGAGTCGATCGATTTTTGCTGCAGGCTGCAGCTTCATTACATGTAACAGGTTCTTAGTAGCATCTTCCTTTACTGTATCTAAACTTTAATTAAGCATTCCATTTCATTCAAATTATGACAAGCTTCCACTCGAGATGAGCAGCGAGTCTCAGAAAGTCTTTTTATTACTTTCTGCCTGGCTTCAATATAGAGTAAAACCTCCGGTGAGTAGAGGCAGAAAAAAATGAAATATGTTGGACATTGAGAAAAATGAACATGCTTCTTGACACTTTCTGCTGCACATACTCTAACCAATTAAGAATCGCCAGAGCAAGGCACATACACAGCATAAGGATTATAGTCTAATTCTTGCTTGCAAACTACTCTAGACACATTATGGCATTGTCGTACTGGCTATGGTAGTTGCAATATACATAAATTCAAAGTTGAAAGTACAGCATCAGCTAACTTTTCTGATTTGTGGCCACGTGATACTTGTTGATACACAAACCATAACAACCCTCACGGACTCCTTCATACTCTTTCCATAACATAAGCCAATTGATCAACATGAGATATGTCGGAGTTGCAGCCACACTTATTGAGAAATATTTGTCTTTTTTACTTCTTTAATAATATTGAAGGATCACATTTGAAGCCATCAATATTATAAATTCATTACATGTATAGGATGAAAGATAAGGAAGTTATCTCGACCTTCATTTCCATAACATGCAATGTGACTTGCTAAAAATGGTCAATTCTGCGACAAGCTCAAGGGCCATCCTGTAACCGAATATAAAGGTGATCCAATTTTTTGCCACTTACTCTAAATGCAAGTCCTCTGTTTGAAAGTTTCTTTACCACTGCTACAATTCTCTCAAACTATTTTCCAATGCATAATGTCTTCTTCCCATTGAACTTAAATTCATATCAGTTCTTCCAGATATTTCTCTCTCCTCACCATTGTCAGCTACACACGTTTATATGTTAGTTGAATTCATACTCTGTTCATGTAGTCAAGATGATATGTTTTTCCAGTCATGGTATCAACTCGTCGCCAGACTAGAAACCCTCAGTATCGGACAACAAAACACGGGCCTTTGCTCTCTGAAAAACAAGATATTGCCATGGTTTATTTCACTGTTTAAAGAGTCATTCAAACACATTTTATGAGCGTTAGAACACACACTTTATGAGTATAATGTTTTTTCGGTTAATAAAATCACTATCGATATTTTGTTTAATAACATGTGTTGATATACTCAATCACTCATTCAATATCATTGGGGTCATCACTTATGGTAAGATATTCCAATGTCAGACTGAATTTCTGATTGATGGATTGCAAACTTCTGCAGATTGTTCAAAGATATCCAAAGCAACATGATTCCCTGTACCTCTGATACTCTAGTATTGGACATTTTCTTCAACACTAACCACGCAATTTTCATTAGTTTAATATGTACTTTATACACATCATATTATTTTCAAATCACAACAATATTTTTCACTTTTTATTCACTCCTTCATTCAACTTTTTTTTTTCTGTCTCATTTGGCACAAACTGATGCAAGAAAAGGAATCATTTTTGTGCGTTTTTGCAATCATTTCATTTTTTTTTTCTGTATATTAATTTTTTAACTGAGCACACTTAATTTTTCTTCCGGTCATATTGTTAATTAATGCTTAGGATAGTCGTGACTCCAGTCCTGATCATGTTATTTATTAATGGACCGTTGCGCCGTCAAGGCATTTCAATACGCGGTACTATGATTGAGAAACATGGCGTGCAGAGTGCCACGAATGACAATTCTGGGCTGCTATTTTAAACTATGCCGCTCCTGCAAATTTGCTGCCTAGGCCTAGGCCTTGTAGGTCCCCAGGCATCAATACGCCACTACACACAAGTTCCTCGTTTTGGTGATTTCATATGTATCCATTTTACTTTCCACCTCGCCTCTCGTTTCACTTAACTCTCCTTTTGCTATCTAACTGACTATTGTTTATTATCCTTGCTGAAAAGCACCGTGTGCTAGATGCGGAGGTCGACTTGCAGCAAAACTGAGTGTGACATACTATAAAGTCTGTACTCCCATATTCCTCCATCTGTAATAATTGTGATTTGCATTATAAACGAAGTTTCCGAGGTGTCGAGATAATCTGTGATCACTAAGTCACTATTCTCTAAATGGATGATTATAGTGATATGAATTTATGAGACTTGTGTTTTATGGTTGGCACTAAAATGTGCTGTAAGGTGGGGAATCACCAGATTATAGCTCCAGAGTCAAAGCAAGGAAAGTAACCAGCATCCAGGCACAGGGTGTGAAATAGCCCATCAATAGCCATTGTCCAGCACGGGATACAATTCAATGACTCACCTGCATGAGGCCACACAGGGGAACTGCTCAACCTTGTCTGGAGACTCCAGCAGTGCCCCAGACATGCCTGGACTTTGTTCCTCTAGCACATGGGACTGAGGGTATGAAACAGAACAAAAGGGACCTCACATTTGGCCTTCTCTCTCGCACCTATGTGAAGAGCACACAGACACTCAGAAGACTGAAGACTCCAAACAGCCGCGACGACTTTCAAGGTGAATTCGTGCTATCAACCGATATCCACTATGGATTATAAAAGCTGCTTAATCCAGGTGTTGCCCAGTCTAATAGGGTTTATATCACTTAACCCTCCAACTTCTATAAGTGATGGCGCAATCATACACCCCTCATTCGGTGCCCGGGCGTCAACACACTGAACTCTCTTACATCTACAGCCATCAGGAAAATGTTTGCCTGGAGTTAGGGGACAGGGTAGAGAACTTGTGAGATCCCTTCCAGTCCCAACACGTCTAGATTATCACTGGTCGTCCCCTAGGTGATGCCCCATCAGGTAGGCTCTCCTGATTGCTTGTGTTATCGAGGAGCAGAGTCAGAATATTTGTTCTCAGTTGCGACTTGATTGCAGCAACAGTAAAGGGCACAGGAGAGAAGCTTGCCATGGGCCTTGTTTGACTCTGTCTCCATTCTGTCTGTGTTCAGGGTCCTCAGGTCTTGAAAATCAATCTACAAAGGCCTTCAGCACCAAGCACACACGCCTGTTAGAAAGTTATTATATTATAAATGCGAGCCTATTGCCAGTCTTACGGTTTGAATACTCTGTGTGCCTCAGGTTCCTGGTGTGCTGCACAATGCTAAGTGTGGGAATCTGGGTTGTGACTATGGCTGAGCCCTTGGGTTCAGTTAATGTGCTCCAGTTCTCTATATGTAAGCGATGGCCAGTGCCCTTCGTCACATGAGACCCAGAAGCAGGATGCCAACCAGGTGACACTTTGCCTGGGAAGGAGACAACAGACCAGGAGGATGAGTAATGGCCAATGTCATAGTCAGGTCACTGGAAGCTGGGCAGTCTGCTTGGGGGATCTCGAGAGGAAGGTCTGGGATGTCCTTCCCGGTCCCCCAAAGATGAATTTACTGAAAGTCACAGATTTTGCTAACAAGCTCTTCTACATTCGTTTCTTCAAGAAATAAACTTCTGTTTCACACACTGTCTGAAAGTCATGGCTGATGTGAAGTTGGGGCAGGATTTCTGACTTCCCACAAAACTCCTCTTTACCTTGGGAGTTTTCACATGACTAAAAAGACTGACTTTGTCAGGTTTAGAAAAAGACCTCTAAGGAGGGATAGGACAGACAGGTCTATAAAATCATGTCTGATGTGGACAAAGTGAATAAAGAATGTAATTTACTTTTCTCCCAATATCCAAAAACCTGAGGTTTACACAATGAAATTAATAGGGCAGCAGATTCAATCAACAGAGGACATATTTTTTCAAGTACAGAGGGTAGCGTGTCTTAGTCTGGATCGTAAAAAGCAGCAGAGAACCTGTGGCAACTTACTACGACTAACAGACGTTTTGGAGCGTGAGCTTTTCGTGGGTGAATACCCACTTCGTCAACGCAGGTATTACTGCATTGCAAGGAGACTGTAAGTGGTGGTCCAAAGTCTATAACTGCAATTCAAACAGGAGACTAAGACATATGTATAACTGGGGGAAAAAAAACAAATACGATCAGTCCATGGAATAGTGATCCAGTACAATGGCTATTCAGCCAAGACAGTCAGGTATCTCATTACAAATGGAGGGCAAAATAGTGACAGAAGGCTGTGGAAAATCATGAAGTACCAAAGCTCCTCGACTGTTGCACTGGGCAACACAGTGTTGAGCGAGGTGAGCAGCCCTCACTGGTGAAAGAAAGTTTAAGCGACTATATAAAAGGTGGAATGCCCAAGTCCATGGATCCAAGAACTAATGGAATCCATGGGTGCTGAGGGAGTTGGCTGATGCGAATCGCACAGCCATTGGCATTATCATGAAAATTTGGGTGATCGGGAGAGGTCTCGAAGATTTGGAAAAGGCAAATCAAGTGCCCATATTTAAAAAAGAAAAGAAAAAAACCTGGGAAACTACAGACCAGTCAGCCTATTCAGTCCATGGCACAAATCCTGAAACAGGTTCTCAAGGAATCCATTTGAAGCATTTGGAGAAGGAAAGTGGTCAGGAACAGTCAACATGGATTACACAAGAAGAATCCATGACCTGCCAACCTGATGGCTTTCTTATGATGAAGATATGGCTCTGTGGATATAGGGAAACGTGCTAGATGTGATATACCTTGACTTAGCAAAGCTTTTGATAACAGTCTCCAGCAGTAATCTTGCAGCAAGTTAAAAAAGTATGCATTGGATGATGGACCTATAAGGTGATAGAAAGCAGGACCCTGAGGAGAATTTAGAGTTGCCTCTCTATATGGATGTACTGTACAAAATCAAGTTATTGGTTCACATATTTGGGTGATGGGGTAATTCTAGAGCCTGTGTTATACAGGAGTCAGACTGTGTTCCCTGCTGCCTTAACAGTTTGCTGTGGGTGTGGTGTGGGGGGTCTGTTGCTGCCCGAACCATGTCCTCATGGGGTGATCTCCAGTTGAGGAGACGCCATGATGTCCAGGTGAAAGCCACCCAGTCGGTTCTGGGATGTGCGGATTGAGGGCCATGAAATCCTGCACTGTCTCCCTGAGGAGACTTGCTTCCTGACTCCATGGCCTGGCCCAAAGTGTCTCACTTTGCACAGAGGAATTGAGGAGGAAAGAAACTCTCCAAGGTGACGGACAGGTTGGAGCGCAGAAACGACGACTAGAGCCCCTGTCTCCCAATGTCAGCCAGTGCACTTCCCATTGATGTATGACATTCCCCATTGCTACTGCTTCCCATTGACATGAAGAGTGCAGCTCAGAAGGCAGCTTTGTCACAGAGGTGATGCACACATCACAAGAGGTAATTTTTAACTTCTTATATATAGTAAAAAAAATATTCAGTCCGAGCCTTGCTTTGTGGGAAGTGAGCCTGTGTTGTTGTGACCAATGTGTGTCCAGGCATATTAGAGAACAAGGTGAGGAAGGAAATCGTTTCATGGACCCAATTATGTTGGGCGAGAAAGACAGCTTTCAAGCTTACGTGTAGAAGTACACTTAAACAGTCCTTAGAGTTCAGATGAAAACCTGGCTTTAATTTCCAAGTCCCAAAGCATTTCTGTTTGCCTTTTTAGCTCAGCAGGAAGCTTCTGGTGAAGGATCAATAAAATACAGAAATAAAAAGGGTCAGCCGAAGGGCAACAAGACAATTAAAATAGAGAAAATGAGGCTTTCAGTCAGGAGAGACTAAAAAGACTGGACCGTTCACTAGAAAAGAGAAAACTAAGGGGGGATATGACAGAGGTCTATAAAATCATGACTGGTGCAGTAAAAGTGAA
>NC_133769.1:370859390-370879645 GCF_003597395.2 Chelonoidis abingdonii | reverse complement strand
ATCAGGTGATGGGAATGACATTCTTCCCTGCCCCTTCTGCATCAGTAACTGGTTAAAATATAGAAATAAGAGGAATAAAAGGTCCATTTCACAATGGAGAGAGGATAAATATCAGGGGGTCCCCCAGGTCCTGTACTGGGACAGTGCTAGATACTAACATTTCCCTTCAATTTGATTCCTAGAAAGGAGTATCGTGAACATTCATTAACATGCCAAAATTTGTAAGAGGATATCAAATATTCAAGATACTGTAAGTTCTCCTATCAAGGTTGACTAGAGAAGAAAGATGATACAAGAAGACGCTGGTCACTTAGGGCAATAAATTGGACTCAATTAATATTGTTGCATTGAATAAGGAAATAGTTAATTAGCGACTGAAGGAACATACATTAGTACAAAGTGACAACGTAGTGATGACAAGGTCTACTAAAATTCCTTGACTGCAGTGAGCAAAGGAATAGTGCGAAAATAGTTACATATATTACTTTTGCACAACGAATGCACAAAAACTAGCTAGTAGAGAAGTAGGTCCTGCATTTGTGAAATCAGGCTCAGCAGATTTAATACAAAAAAGAGAATGTATGATTTTTAATGGAACACAGAGCTAAGCTGTGGAACTCACTGCCAGGGGATGTTGTGATGGGAAAGGATTGAAAAAGCCTTAGATAAGTTGATGGGGGACAGGTCCATCAATGGCTATTAGCCACGCTGGTCAGGGATCCAAGTGTCCCAAAACCTCTGATCACCAGAAGTCGGGATAGGAAGACAGGGGATGGATCACACGATTGCCCTGTTCTGCTCACTCTCCTGAAGCACCTGGCATTTGTCACTGTTAGAAGACAGGACACTGGGCTAGATGGACCATTTGTCTGACCCACTTTATGCCGTTTTTATGTTCCTGTGAGACATTTCTACTCCAACGCTCCAGGAATGGAAGGTGGGAATAAAAGCAGAAACAGTTTCCCACAGCATTTTTGTGGCACTAGCAGATGGTTACACAAGACTCATCGCATCACCCTCAGTGGAAAAACATTCCACTAGCAGGGGGTAAGACACAGCTAATCACACACACAAGATTTTCCTCTCTCTGTCTCCCATGGTCGGTGCACCAGAGAGCACGTGCCAATAAGTCCCTCATCCAGTGCACCAGGCCACAGCACCCCCTGACCTCTCTCAAACTCGGTCAGCCCCACAAAGCCACCTGTGTGGGAAAGAGCATGAGATCAGCCTGGGTAAGCTGGGCCCATCCACAAGAAATGATCTATAAGGCAGCCAAATACACAGTCTGTGGGACAAAGTCCTTGGCTATGGAATTGGGGATTGAGGCCAGCAAAGCTGTGACCCAGAGAAGGATTCAGGAGTTCTCATATCTTTGTGGGGGGTGTCTTAGACAAACACAAGGTACTGGGCTGAATACAGGCCTGACTAATTGAAATTCTAGGCCCTGCTTAAACTCTGAATCATCATGTTTGCCATGGGGTTGTGTGTGGGGGGGGGGTGTTTACTGCCTGAGCCATGTCCTCTTAGGGTGGATCTCCAGGTAAAGAAATCCCATAATGACACAGTCAAAGCCACCCCTGCTCGGGTTCTGGGCTGTGCAGAGGAGGGCCATTGAAGCTCTGTGCTGTCTCCCTGAGGATTCTTGCTCCTGACTTCCATGCTGGCCCCAAATGTGCTCATTTGCCAATGAGAAAATTGAGGAGGAAAGAAACTGTCCCAAAGTGACACAGCAGGTCAGTGCCAGAATGAACACTAGAGCTCCCGTCTCCCAGTGCGCAGCCCAGTGCACTTCCCATGGCTGTACGAAACGTCCCCCTTGGCTGCTGCTGTCCATTGCCATGGAGAGTGCAACTCAGATGCAGCTTGTCACAGAGGAGCACACACCATGCTGTATCACAAAGTGATTTTACCTTTGTGCTTTCTTGTTTTGTTGTTTCCCTTCAACTTAGATCAAGACTCCCTCAGTCTGGCTGTTTTCTGTGGCAGGGCGCTGTGCTGTTCCACCCAGGTGTGTCCCAGGATATTAGAGAGACAAACTAGGGGAGGAAATAGCTTTCATTGGACTCAAATTGTGTTGAGGAGACAGACCAGCTTTCAACCTTACGCAGTGGAAGTACATAATAAAAACATCCCTAAATTAAATCCAATGAAAATTTAGGTTTAATTTCCAAGTCCAGAGCATTTTCTCTGTCCTGCTTTAGCTCAGCAGGGAGCTTCCCCTGCACCACCGATGAAACACGTTGATCACCCGTTTCAGGATCTCTTTTGTTGTCACCCCATAAATGATGGGGTTTGACATGGGGGGAATGAGCAGATAGAGGTTGGCCATGAGGTTGAGAATATAACCTGGGATGATGTGCCCAAATCGGTGTGCCAAAGAGGAGAAAAAGGATGGTGTGTAGAACATCAGTATGACACAGACATGGGAGCTGCAGGTGCGGAGAGCCTTGAGCCGGGTGTCCTTGGAGGGGAGCCGGAAGACGGCCCTGAGGATCAGCCCATAAGACAAAGCAATGAGCACAGCATCCAAACCAATTACTAAAATAGCCATGGCTATACCATACCAGACATTGACTGTGATGTCATCGCAGGCCAGCCGGGCTATGGCCACGTAGTCACAATAGGTGTGAGGCAGGCGGTTGGTTCTGCAGAACTTCAGCTGCTTCACAAGAAAGATGATGGGGAAAATGAAACAGAAACTTCTTGTTACAACTGTCAGCCCTATCTTCCCCTGATCACAGACTTGTTAGCACAGCAGTGTATCTCAGGGGGGTCACAGATGGCAAACGTACTGATCAGCGCCATGTCCAGCAGGATGGCTGACTTGGCCCATAAAACTGACACGATGAAGACATTTGGGTCTAAAGATAAGGTCAAGGATGAGTGTGACGGGTAGAGAGTACAAGGTGTTGGGTGGAACCCAGCTGTGTCAGAGGGTGTGAATTAACTATGTTATAGAACTTGTTTGTATGGTGTATGAAATGGAGCCTCAAAGGGAGTTCCTTTGTCTAACCTAGGGAGAAACAGAAAGTCCCACTGTTCACTGAGCTGCTCCATTCTAATGGGCATACATGTATTCGTGGTCCGATAGAGTCTGCGGGATACTAGTACTGTGCTTCATCGACAATCAACCTAGTTGGGTGCCTTCGTACCATAACAGATCTTCTGGTCACTGGGTGTTCGCTTCAGGTCTGCTGTGTCAACTGTCTGTGCAGAGCTGGGAAAGGACATAGACAAACATTTTACCCATTAATGACGCACATTTTTACGCACTGATGACGCACGACAAGTTACGTACTGCCCCTCAATGTAATGTCTCCGTTCCAAAAGAGAGGTGATGACTTGGATGGTTCTGGCCCAGGTGAAGCAGGTGTTGCTGTCCACACAGCAGAATCTCTCCTCCACGTTTGCTATAGTCGCTCTCACGTTCTCAAGCAGTGACTGTGTATGTGAGGTAATGAAGCCACATGACTGTTTTTCAGGCACCTACCCACTTTTCACACTCACAACTGAGGAGTCACTCGCATTTTATAATGGTGTGAGAGCAGAACCACTTTCATTCACAGTCCTCCTGTTGGATACTTCAGGCTCTGAGGCCTTGACCCGACCAACACTCAAGCACATAAGTAAACTCATTCACGAACAACTTGCACTGAGTTTGTGAAGCAAATAGTCACCTGAGTAAAGTTACAAGTTTTTTCAAGATTTGCTCCGAGCAAATCTTGTGGGACAATCTCATTAATAAGGACTGTCTGCTATACAGACCTATATTGGATAACCACGTTGCTTATTGTGTCAAAAATCCACACCTGTGAGAGACATAGATACACCAACCTGATCGTCCCTTGTGTAGACATAGCTACAGCCTCGCGGGGAGGAGGATTAACTACGCTGCCAGGGAGCTTCTCCCTCATCAAGCACAGAGCATGTCTCCACTAACGTACCACAGCATTTTAAGCCTAGCCGAGCTGTCACCTCTGCTGCCCACCCATCAGCCTTTACATGTTCCCCCTCTGGCTGTCCTCTCCCTGCTTGCTCCTTCACTCCCCCACACTCCTCTGCTCCTCCAGATCCTGACCCCTAGTGGGGCACATCCCACTCTCAGTGCTGTGCGGGGAACCAGCCCCTCACAGAGCACTCAGCTCATTAGCAGCCTGGCTGACAAGCTCTTCCTTCCCCACATTGCCTCTGGCTGGGCCAGTGCCTCAGGAAAAGCCCAAGACCCTCTGGCGTGGGGCGCACTGGCCTGGAGTTGCTGAGACCTGCATGTGCCAAAGCGCCGCACAGCACTGGCAAGGGCTCCAAGGGTGATACTGGCAATTACAGGCCAGTAAGCCTGACTTCAGGACCGGGAAAAGTGTTTGAACAATAGTAAAGAACCATATTGTCAGACGTATAGATGGATATAATTTGTTGGGGAAGAGTCCACATGTTTTTTCTAAAGGAAATCATGCCTCACCAATCTGCTAGAATTATTTGAGAGGCTCAACAAGCATGAGGAGAAAGGGATCCAGTGGACATAGTGCACTTATGTTTTCAGAAAGCCTTTGACAAGGTCCCTCACTAAAGGCTCTTCAGCAAAGTAAGCTGTCATGGGATAGGAGGGAAGGTCCTCTCATGGATCTGTAACTGGTTAAAAGATAGGAAACAAAGGGTAGGATAAATGGTCAGTTTTCAGAATGGTGCGAGGTCAACAGTGGTTTCCCCACGGGTCTGTACAGGGACCAGTCCTATTTAACATATTCATACATGATTTGGAAAGGGGTAAGAGTGAGGTGGCAAAATCTGCAGATGATACATAACTGCTACTCAAGACAGTTAAATGCCAGGCAGACTGTGAAGAGCTACAAAAGGATCTCTCAAAACTGGGCAACTGGAGAAGAAAATGGCAGAAGAAATTCAGTGTTGATAAATGCAAAGTAATGCGTATTGGGAAAACATAATCTCAACTATCTATAAAGCGTGATAGGGTCTAGTTAGCTGTTACAACTCAAGAAAGAGATTTTGGATCATTGTGGTATCTCTGGAAAACATCACTCAATCGTGCAACAGCGCAAAAAAAACCTAAAAATACATTTAAGAACATAAGAATGGCCATACTGGGTCAGACCAAAGGTCCATTTCTAGGCCCAGTACCTGTCTTACTGACAGTGGCCAATGCCAGGTGCCCCAGAGGGAAGTGAACATTTAAACAGGTAGAATTGACTTGAGTGAAATCTCTCTCTGCACATCCATTCTCCACCCTTCTGCAAACCAGAGGCTTAGGAGACATCCTTCCTTACCCATCCTGGCTAATAGCCATTAATGGACTTATAGCCTCGTTAATATTATCCAGTACTCTTTTAAAGAGTGGTTATTAGTCCCAGCCTTCTACACACTCCAGGCGAGTCCGACAGCTACTGTGCGCCGCATAAGAGAACGAGCTTGCACGTTTTATTTGTTTTTTAATCCTGCCTTCCATTAATTTACATTTTGGTGACTCCTCGTTCTTGTATTATGGGAACAAGTAAATAACTTTCTTTGTTCACTCCCTCCACAACACTAATGATTTATTATAAATCTATCCTATCCCCTTAGTCTCTCCCCCCCTCTTTCCAAGCGTAAAGTCTAGCCTTTTAATCTCTCCTCATAATGGGGACTCTTCCAAAACCCTCTAATCATTTTATGTTGCCCTATATTCGGAAGAAAAAACTAAGCATACCTAATCAACTTTTTCAAATGCCAGTATATCTTTTGGTCAGTACGAGAACCACATCTGTACATCGTATTAAAGCATGTGGGGTACCATGGATTTATATAAGGGAGAATAAGATAGTCTCTGATCTATTCTCATATCCTCTATTTTAATGCATTCTAAATCCTGTTTTTTTTTGACTGCCTCTGCACACTGTGTGGACATCTTCAGAGAACTATCCACAATGACTCCAAGATCTCTTTCCTGATTTTAGTTGTAGCTAAATTAGCCCCCATATTGTATGTAGAGTTGGATTATTTTTCCCAAGATGCATTACGTTACATTTATCCTCTTAATTTCATTTCCTTTTTGTTGCCATTAATCATTTAATTTTGTGAGATCTTTTTGAAGTTTTTCACAGTCTTCTTGGTCTTAACTATCTGAGCAGTTAGTATCATCTGCAAACCTTTGCCACCTCACTCTTTGCCCCTTTCTCAGATCATTTATGAAGTTGAATAGGATTGGTTCTAGGACTGACCTTGGGAACACCACTAGTTTACCCCTCTCCATTCTTAAAATTTACCATTTATCCTTTCCTTTGTCCTGTCTTTAACTAGTTCTCAGTCCATGAAAGGATCTTCCCTCTTAGCCCATGACAAATTAATTTACATAAGAGCCTTTGGTGAGGGACCTTGTCAAAGGCTTTCTGGGAAATCTAAATACACCTACGTCCACTGGATCCCCCTTGTCCACATGTCTGTTGACCCCTTCAAGAACTCTAAAGATTAGTAAGACACGATTTCTCTTTACAGAAACCATGTTGACTATTGCTCAACAGTTTATGTTTTCTATGTGTCTGACAATTTTATTCTTTACTATTGTTTCAACTAATTTCCCTGGTACTGATGTTAGACTTACCGGTCCGTAATTGCCAGGATCACCTCTAGGACCCTTTTTAAATATTGGCGGTACATTAGCTATCTTTCAGTCATTGGGTACCGAAACTGCTTTAGAGGACGGATTACAAACCATCGTTAAGAGTTCTGCAATTTCACATTTGAGTTCTTCAGAACTCTTGGGTGAACGCCATCTGTCCCGGTGACTTTTACTGTTAAGGTTATCATTCATTCCAAAAAAACTCCTCTAGTGACACTTCAATCTGTGACATACCTCTGATTTGTCATCTACAAAGGATGCCTTAGATTTGGGAATCTCCCTAACATCCTCAGGCATGGAGACTGAAGCAAAGAATTCATTTAGTTTCTCTGCAATGACTTAATCATCTTTAAGCCGCTCCTTTTGTATCCTGATCATCCAGGGTCCCGCTGGTGGTTTTGCAGGCTTCCTGCTTCTGATGTACTTAAAAAACATTTTGTTATTAACTTTGGATTTTGGCCGGCTGTTCTTCAAACTCTTTTCTTGGCTTTTCTTATTACATTTTTACATCAATTTGGCAGTGTATGCTCCATTCTATTTATTAATGAACTTGGGAATCTTTAAGAAAGGGATAGAAATAAAACAGAAAATATAATATTGCTTCTATATAAATTCATGGCACGCCCACATCTTGAATACTGTGTCAGATGTGGTCATCATCTCAAGAATGATATTTGGAATGGGAAAGGATAGAAAGAGAACAAAATGATTAGGGGTATGGAACGGCTTTTCGTTGAGGAGAGATTGATAAGCTGGGGCTTTTCAGCTTGGAAAAAAATGCGATGGGGGGATATGATCGAGGTCTATTAAAATCATGATGGTGTGGAGAAAGTAAATAAGGAAGTGATATTTTAATCATTCTCATTAACTCAAGAACTAGGGGTTACTGAATGAAATTAATAAGCAGCAAGTTTAAAAAAAACAAAAGTATTTCCTTTGCAAGCCACAATTAACTGCAAACTCTTTGCCAGAGAGGAGTTGCGAAGGCAAAGACTATAAAAAGATCATAAAAAGAACTGGATTTGTTTCATGGAGGATAGTCATCATGTGAATTTCAAGCCAGGTAGCACAGATTGGTGCCTCCAAGCTCTGTTTTCCAGAAGCTGGGAATGGGTGACAGGGGATGGATCACTTGATGATTATCTGTTCTGTTCATTCCTTCTGGGTCACCTGGCATAGGCCATTGTTGGAAGACAGGATACTGGGCTGGATGGACCTTTGTTTCTGACCCAGTGTGGCTGTTCTTATGTTCTTGTCCCTTCCCCTACTCCTCCTCCCCTGCGGTTGGAAGAAACTCCAACATTCTGGTTTGAACCCTGGCTGAAATCTGAGGGGATATGTGACCTTGCATGCCCCTCCCCGCACACGTTGCCTGAGGAAGACATGGTGTGAGGTACCAGGAGATACGAGTCCATCCCAGGGTCCCAGCCAGGCATTGAGGGCAGAGCACTCCAGACAGGGAGGGTCAGGTCAATTAGTTGGCCACCTCCCCACACCCCGTGGGAGAGGTATACAGGAATGGGGGCGGGGTAGGGCCGTGTATGTCACCCCTCCTTGTGTGAACCCTAAAGCCTTAAAGAGAAGAAGGTAGTTACAAAGAAAACAACTATGCCATAGTTGTTTTTAACAGGGGCTCAGTCAACTTGTTAATTTGAACATTTGCACTGCGTAGTTCTCATTGATTGCCGTGGACCTCACTTGAATACGAGAAATTTTACCAGATGTCCCATATTCAGCACAGGGAGATGAGGTCACCCTAAGTAGGTGCGACATTGGTATCTAAGCAGCCCTTATAATCAGCTGCTCCTGGGTTCTACAGTTCGGACATTAACAGCTAAGCTCCTTGAAACCAACTGACTTCTACCAACCGGAACAGACCCAGTCCTGGTGTCCTTATGGCGTCAATGCAAGTGTTGCCTGAGTGATTTGGGATGTAGAATATTACAGGGCCTCAATAGTTTTACTCTGAACAGTCACATTAACCTAGAATGTCCCAGTCCAGAGCCCACTGAGTTCAACAGCAAGACCCCCAGTGACTCCCCTGGGAGTGGATCAGGGTAACCTGGCGACCTCTTCCCAACACCCAACCTCAGCGCAGTCACAGGAGCGTATCTCAGTGCCCCGGCTCCCGTCCTGCCCCTGCAGTCAGAGTTACGCACCCCCATTCTAGCCAACCCCAGCTCAAACATGTCCTAGGTTTCATGTTTCCATTCGCCCCTTCACAGATTCATTCCATGCAAATGACTCACCAGGCTCCGGCCCCAGCTGGGGAGGAGGAATCTTTGCCTGTGACCCGCTTGAGGAGCTACAGGTGGCAGGGAATCTGTACTGACCGGGGCTGAGGTTCAGGGATATTTATACTGCTGCCCTGGGAATCTCAGCAGGGACTCAGAGCCAGCAGGGAGCCCCAGGGACCTGCCTCTGTGCTTGGCTCAGGTGGTGAAGAGCAGCAGAGAATTAACCCTTTCCTCCTCTCACTTGTTTGATCTGATTATTTCTCCTTTTGTACGTTATTTAGAAAGGTCCTTGTGACACTGAAGCCCTGGCAAAGAGTTCCCTGTTCTTTACAAACAGATCTCATCTCAGGTCTGACAGACTCTCTACACCACACACAAGTCTACGGAATATTTACCCATAGAGAGTAGCATGTAAGGTGTGTGCAGAAAGCTTGTAACTTGTCAAGTTTCATAACCATTGCCAAAGGCATGTCTGGGTAATAGTTAAGGAATAACATATTGATACTGACAGTGAGCTTTATGGACTTGGAGTAGAAGGGCAGTGTGTCTAGGTGATGGCCATTCCATGAGGGCATCGACACTCCATCCTGGTTAGCCGGGGTTGTTATGCCAGACTCAGTTCTCCAGTCTTGCTCCACCCCAAGATTATCAATGAAAAACCCTCAGACACAACTGCAGACAATCAACACCACTTGGAGGTAAATGAAGGAACATTACAACAGACAGAATTGCTCTGTCTACAAGGGCGAAAATAATAAATTCTTACCGGTACATGGACAGACTCCGGGCCCCAGAAGAGGCCTCCCCCAGTCAGCCCATCTGCTCTCCCTGGCCTTCACTGCCCAGGCTCCGGTGGTGATTTAAAAGGAACCAGGCACCGGGAGAGAAGAGTTACCAGAGTTAATGACCACACACATTTTGGAAGGGTGAGTGACCCCCATGAATCGGGGTTTAAGCCAATTTCTCTGTTAGAGATAAGGATGGGATGCAGGGTGTGAGGGGAAGATTATCCCATATCCCTCTCATGAGAGATTCTCACAGCTTCTTCTGAAGCATCTGGTTCTGGCCACTGCTGGAAACAGGCTACTGGGCTCGATGGACCCAGCTCTTATGCAGTCTGGTGGTTCCCATGTTCCTCTACCAAGGTGCAAGGTTGACCTGCTGCACAGCGTCTATGTTCTGTGAGAATTGATGTTTAACGACAAATGGGGCTGGAACTTTCCAAAAGGGAGCTGCTGATTTGGGAGCCCCCAACCTGGGACACACCTCAGCCAAGATTTCAAGAGGTGCTGAGCTCTCGCAGCTCCCACTCTCTGCCACTGGAGTGTCGGGTGCTCAGCAGCTGTGAAAAACCAGACCCTGGATGACACAAGCTCAGCATCCAAACAGGAGTAGTGGATAGAGATGCCAACTTTCAGATTGCAGAGAATTGAACACCTTTGCCTTGCCCCTCCCCTTCTCCAAGGTCCTGTCCCCTGATTCCTCCCTCACTCGCTCTTCCCCACCCTTGCTCAGTCGCTCAGGGAGTTAGATGTGCAGGAGGAGGTGAGGACTCTGGCTGAGGGTGCAGGATCTGGGGAGCGGCCAGGAAGGAGGGGTTTGGAGTATGGGAGGGGTCTCTGGGCTCAGGTGGGGGGCTGGGGTGCAGGACAAGTTTTGGGGTGCAGGTAGTGCTTACCTCAGATGGCTTCTGGAAGCAGCCTGCATGTCTCTCTTGCTCCTAGGCAGAGGCACAGCCAGGAGCCACTGCATAGTGCGTGCTGTCCCAGTCCAGAGGAGCCACCCCTGCAGATCCATTGGCCATAGTTCACAGCCAATAGTAGCTGTGGGGCTTGTACTTGGAGTGAGGAGAACGCGGGGAGTCCCCTGGCCACCCCCCGCCTGTGGCCAGACATGCTGGCTGCTTCTGGAAGCCCCTCAGAGCCAGGGTAGGCAGGGAGCCTGCCTTAACCCCGCTGCTCTGCCATCCAGATTTTTAATGGCGCGGTCAGAGTTGCTGTTTGCATCTGTCAGTGAGGGGCTGAGGCAGAGAATTTCTCTTCTCAGCGCAGACTTGATTGGCAGCAACAGTAAAGGGCACCAGGAGAGAAGGCTGCCATGGGCCTGTTTGACTCTGCCTCCATTACTGTCTGGTGTCTGGGACCACAGGTCTTGAATATCAGTCTATATGGCCCTTAGGCACTAGTGTACACCTCTGAAAAGTGGGTTTTTCCTCCTTATTATGTTGTATGCGAGCTCATTCGGGTCTTACAATTTTGCATGAATACTGTGTGTGCCTCAGTTTCTCTGTGTGCGGCACCAATGCCTAGGTGGTGGGAATAAGGGTGTGTGACTTTTTTGCTGAGACCCTCGGGGCCAGGTGAGGCGACTCCAGCTGCCTGCACATAGCAATGGCTGGTGCCTTTCATCACCTGAGACCCAGGAGCAGGATGCAACCAGGTGACACTTTGCCTGGGAAGGCAGACAAAGAGCAGAAGGAGGAGGAACGTGCACATTGGAGGTTGGGCCGGTGGAATCTGGGCAGTCCGTTGTGGGGGCCTGTTGTAGCTTCCTACTCAGCTTTGAACCTTAGCGTTCATAAACTGAGAAGCTAGCATGAACCTCCCCCAAGCTTATTACCAGCTTGGATCTGATCTTGCTGCCACCAATCAGGATTCGAAGTACCTGATCAACTCTCCCGGGTCTCCCCAACCCTTTCCCTGGGGTACCCCCAAGACCCAGAAGCTCTGAGTCTACCGGCAAGGGAAATACTCCACTTCCCTTCCCCCTCCCTCTCGGACCCAGACTTTCCTCTCTGGGCTGACTTAGGGCGACTGATGCAATCTCTTTACATCACAATACCAAGAAGCATGTCTCCTTATTCCACAAAGAGACAAACCCCAAATACAAGGAAACAGAGATGATCCTATCTCTCTTTCCCCCTCCCACCAACTCCGTGGTGCTGCCGAGCTACCCTCCGTAGATCTAACACAAAGAGAATCCCCTCCCCTTGCTCCTTAACCTACCCAGAGAGAAAACTCAAACAAGTCTTAAAAAGAAAACTTTATATAAAAAGAAAGAAAATACATAAGAATATAAACTCTGCATCAAGATGACAAATACAGGGCTATTGCTTATAAGAAAATATGAATAACAGTCTGATTCAACAAGATATCCAATTTAAAACATTCCAGCAAACTCCACACATGTAAATACAAAACAAAACATATAAAAGCCTATTGTTTTGCTACCTTTGTACTTACAACTGGGAACAGAAGGGTAGAAAGAAGCTTGGAGATAGAAAAAAAAGAAAGCTCTTCCCTTATGGCCGAGAGAAAACAAACAGGCAGAACAAACCCAAAACCAGAAGTTCCCTTCCTCACTTTGAAAAATTCGGTTTCCTGATTGGTCCTCTGGTCAGGTGTTTGGTTCCCTTTGTTAACCCTTTACAGGTAAAAGAAACATTAACCCTTAGCTATCTATTTATGACAGGGCCTTAGAGAGAGGAGAGTCTGGGGTGTTTGGCCCAGGGGCCCTCCAAGATGGACTTTGCTGAAAGTCACTGATTTCTGCGTTAACAAGCTCTGTTCTATATTCTGTTCCTTCTACAAATACACCTTCTGTTTTACACGCTGGCTGAGAGTCACAACTGATTGCAGAGTGGGAGTGCAGGGCCCTCTGGCTTCTCAACAAACTCCTCCTTCACCATGGCCGTTTTCACCATGACTCGGATGATGCACGGGTTGGCGGCGATAACTGGGCAGGTGTAACAATGCTGGTTCTGGTGGGACCCAACTGAGAGTGCCAATTTAGGACAAATTGCTTAAAGCAGGACAGTAACAGCCCAAGACTGGGGATTTTCCACCTCTAAGGCAAACCAAACCAGCCAGACAGAGAGGACTTTGGTTTCACCCCACTGGCTCACCACAAGTCACACAAGCAATTCCCGTCGACACTCCAGTTTCCCAGTCTCACCACTAGTGCCACTCTTTATGAGGACAAATGGTTATGAAAACCAATACCCCAGTAAAAGAAAAAAGGTTCTCCCAATCCCAAAGGACCAAGCCCCAGACCCAGGTCAATATACATATCAGATCCTACCCACAAATCATGATGTTGCCAATCCTTTAGAATCTAAAATCTAAAGGTTTATTCATAAAAGAAAAAAAGCTAGAGATGAGAGCTAGAATTGGTTAAATGGAATCAATTACATACAATGATGGCAATGTTCTTAATTCAGGTTTCTAGCAGTGATGGAGTAAAGTGCAGGTTCAAATCAAGTCTCTGATGGGTCATCAGTCGTTTGTGTAGAGCTTCCATTTGTAGCAAAGTCCCTTCAGAGGTAAGAAGCAGGATTGAAGACAAGATGGAGATGAGGCATCAGCCTTTTCTAGGCTTTTCCAGGTGGAGGAACCATTTTTTTCTTACTATGGAAAATTAAAGCAAAATGGAGTCTGGAGTCACATGGGGAAGTCCCTGCATACTTTGCTGAGTTACAAGGCGTATCTGCCTTCTCTCAGTGGGTCAGTTAAGTAGCTGATGGTCCTTAATGGGTCATCAAGCAGGCCAGGCAGAGCTGACACCAACTTTTCTGGAGTGTTACCCTAAGGCACAGCATCAATTTGAACGACAGACAGTATAGAGCCAGTATTAATAACTTCAACTATACAAACGATACACACATATAGACAGCATAATCATAACCAGCAAACCCCTAACCTCTCCATAGTCCCTTTGGACAACAACCTTTATACAATATTTGCTACAAATATATAACAGTGGGCGCAACACTGGCCTATACATTATGTCAATAACGTGACAGCAGGCAATGGTTTCTCTCCGCTGTCAGCCATGCTTAGGGAGGCTCAGCGAGGGCCGAAGAGAGCAGGAGTGCTGGGGGCTGGGTTTTCTTCACTGTGGTCAAATTCTTAGTATTGTTTTTCCTGCTGTGATCATAGATCCATGGGTGGGGGGATGCAGAAGAATGGAACTAATCTCTCCCTGCCCTGCGTAATGCCAGAATCCAGGTCCTAATCATGCATAACAGCCCTCACCTCTCTACTCCAAAGGCACCAGCTCCCTCCTCCCCTCCTGCTCCTCCTGCAGTTCACCACATTGCCCCCCAGTCTGGGCCAACTGTGACATCACCGATGATGTCTTTGTGAGCAGCAACGGCATTGGCAGCCCCTGCCTCCTTGCTCCCTGAAATGGACAGACCAAAGAAAGATGCTGATCCATTGGAGAGGGCCCAGAGAAGAGCCATGAGAATGATTAAAGGATTAGAAACTGCCTGACAGTGATAGGCTCAAAGAGCCCGTACGGTTTAGATTAACAAAGAGAAAGTTAAGTCTATTCGCAGTGTGTAAGTACCTACACAGGGCACACACATATAACAACAGGCTCTTCTCCCTAGCAGAGAAAGGTCTCACACAATCCAATGCTGGAAGTGGAAGTTGGACACATTCAGACTGGGAATAATGTAGAGATTTCTAACAACGAAAGGAAATAACCATTGGAACAATTTCTAAGGGTTGTGGTGGATTCTCTATCACTGACCATTGTTCAATCAAGGTGGGATATTTTTCTAAAATTTCAGATCTGGGAATTATTTGGGGGTAGGTCTCCAGCCTTTGAGATGCAGCAGATCAGACTGGATGAGCACTTCTGGCCTTGGAATTAGTGAATCAGTGAATAATGGGGATGTGAACCCAGCAATGGGCCAGTTCCCCTGGTCAGATTCTTCTCGGCCTTGATGTGTTGTCTACTTTGTAAGTTCCTCAGTTCAGGGATCACATCTCACTTTGGAAAGTGCCTGGCACAGGCCATTGGGCCCTACTGGAAGCAAGATTAAATAATAATATTCAGCTGTTTCATCAATGGATCTCAAAGCAGTCTATAATGGATGTCAGTGTCATTATTCCAATTTTACAGAAGGGGAAACTGAGTTACAGGGAGGCCAAGTGATTTGTCCAAGGTTCTCCAGCAGGGTGGTGGCAGAGTGTGGGAATAGAATGCAGATCTCTTGAGTCCCACCCCATATTCACAGCCTGTAAGGATGTCATTCAGGGTCTACATCTCCCTGTCATGCAGATACTTTACCCTGAGGTTATAGGACAGCCCAGGGGAGAAAGGGAGGAACCTTTTCTCTTGTCCATCGGTGCTGTACAGTGGGAGCAAGAGTCAATGAACCTGGAGTTGGTGTGTAACAGGATCTGTAACTAACTTTTCTCCTGCCTCCTTCTCCCTGATCCAGAGGGGCCCCCTAGATCGAACCAGAAGTTACTGGAAAAACGGAGAAAATTAAATGGATTCTGAACTTCCATTTCAATGAGGTACAAACCTCAATTGGGGGAGGTCCAGGATGACTGGAAAAAAGCAAACATAGTGCCCATCTTTAAAAAAGGGAAGAAGGAGAATCCGGGAACTACAGATGGGTCAGCCTCTCTCAATCCCTGGAAAAATCATGAAGCAGGTCCTCAAGGAATCCATTTTGAAGAACTTGGAGGAAAGGAAGATGATCAAGAATAGTCAGCATGGATTCACCAAGGACAAGTCATGCCTGATTGTCTTCAATGATGAGATAACTGGCTCTGTGGATATGGAGAAGGCGGTGACGTGATATATCTTGACTTAAGCAAAGCTTTTCATACAGTCTGTCCGGGGGCTGGTTTTGTTCAACATCTTTATTAATGATCTGGATGGTGGGATGAATTGCACCTTCAGCAAGTTTGCAGATGAAACTAAACTGGAGGAGAGAAGTAGATATGCTGGAGGGTAGGGATAGGATCCTGAGTGACCTAGACAAATTGGAGGATTGAGCCAAAATACAGTTGATGAGGTTCAACAAGGATAAGAGCAGAGTCCTGCCCTGATGATGGAAGAATCCCATGCACTGCTACAGGCTGGGGATTGACTGGATAAGTGGCCGTTCGTCAGAGAAGGACCTGGGGATTACAGTGAACGACAAGCTGGATATGAGTCAATGCTGTTCCCTTGTTTCCAAGAAGCTACTGTTATATTTGGCTGCATTAGTAGGAAGCATTGCCAGCAGATCGAAGGAAGTGATTATTTCCCTCTATTCAGCATTAGTGAGGTCAAATCTGAAGTGTTGTGTCCAGTTTTGGCCTCCGACTACAGAAAGGATGTGGACAAATTGGAGAGAGTCCAGTGGTGGGCAACAAAAATGATTACGGGGCTGGGGCACACGACTTATGAGGTGAGGCTGAGGAAACGGTGGGCTTATTCAGTTTGCAGAAGAGAAGAAGTGAGTGGGGATTTGATAGCTGCTTTCAACTACCTGAAGGGAGTACCAAAGAGAAGGATTGAAATTGTTCTCAGTGGTGGCAGATGATAGAACAAGGAGCAATAGTCTCAAGTTGCAGTGGGGGAGTCTAGTTGGATATTAGGAAACCCCTTTTCCACTAGGAGGGTGATGAAGCACTGAAATGGTTTGCCTAGGGAGGTGTGGAATCTGCATCCTTAGAGGTTTTAAAGGCCCAGCTTGACAAAGCCCTGGCTGGGATGGTTTAGTTGGTCCTGCTTTGAGCAGGTGGTTGGACTAGATGACCTCCTGAGGTCTCTTCCAGCCCTAATAGTCTATGATTCTATGAGATCCACCTTGCCTGCACTCCCCCAGCCTGGCTCCCCACTTGCAGACTGGGAGCTCCCAGACGGGATCTCCCATCCCAACCTATCACCCCCTCAAGCCAACTCTGCCTCAGAAATTTTCCTCATCTGCAAAGTGAGCTTGATAACTTGATGGAGGGGTTCATGGTAATAATGAGATTGCCTACAATGGCGTTTGGCCTATCTGCGACTGCTAGCAGCAAGTATCTGCAACAATGCCTTCAAAAGATAAACACAATATCAGATAGCAGATAGCAGTTTTCAGGTATCTAAAAGGGTGTCATCAGGAAGAGGGAGAAAACTTGTTCACCTTAGCCTCTAATGATAGAACAAGAAGCAATGGGCTTAAACTGCAGCAAGGGAGATTTAGGTTGGACATTAGGAAAAAGTTCCTAACTGTCAGGGTGGTTAAACACTGGAATAAATTGCCTACGGAGGTTGTGGAATCTCCATCTCTGGAGCTATTTCAGAGTAGGTTAGATAAATGACTATCAGGGATGGTCTAGACAGTATTTGTTCCTGCCATGAAGGGCAGGGGACTGGACTCGATGACCTCTAGAGGTCCCTTCCAGTCCTAGAGTCTATGAATCTATGAATATGTCGGGAAGAGTTAACAACAGGTATTGGCCAGGGAAATCATGCCTCACCAAGCCTACTAGAATTCTTAGTAGCATCAACAAGAATGTGCCTGAGAACAGTGATCAGTACTATTGTTGCACTTGGACTTTCAGAAAGCCTTTGACAAGGTCCCTCCCCAAAGGTTCGTAAGCAAAGTAAGCTGTCATGGGATGAAGACGGAAAGGCTCCTTGTGGATCAGTAACTGATTAAAATAAAGGAAACAAAGGGAATAAATGGTCCATTTTCCCAATGGAGTGAGGTAATCAATGGGCTCCCCCCAAGGATCTGTACTGGGACCAGTGCTGTTCAAACATTCCTTAATGGTACAGAAAAGGGAGTGAACAGGGAAGTGGCAAAGTTTGGAGAGGATACAAAATTATTCAAGATAGTTAAATCTAAAGCTGACTGAACAAGTTACAGAGGAAATCTCACAAAAACTGGATGACTAAGCAATGCATATGGCCGATGAAATTCAGCATTGACAAGTGGAAACTAATAGCACCCTGGAATAAATCATCCTACTAACACATATATAAGGATGGGGCTCTAAGTTAGCTATTGCCACTCAATAAAGAGATTGTAGAATCCACGGTGGACAGTTCTCTGAAATACTTCTGCTCTCGGCACAGCAGTGATCAAAAAAGGCTAATAGAACTGTTAAGAACTATGTGGAAATGGAGAGAAAAATGTCATGTTGCCAGTGTATAAATCCATGGGACGGCCCAGGCCCACCTTGAGTAGTGTGTCCAGTTCTAGTAGACGCATCTCAAAAATAATACCAGTGTAACTTGAAAAGTTTCAGAGAAAGACAACCAAAATTATGAAGGGTATAGAATGGCTTCCATAGGAGGAGAAAACTAAAAAGGCTTTGACCGTTCAGCTTAGAAAGAGACAAACTAACGGGGGATATGACAGAGGTCTATAAATCACGACCGGTGCAGAGAAAGTGAATAGAGAAATTTTATTTACTTTTCCACACAATGCAAAACCAAGGGTTACCTGACTGAACGAAATAAATAGGCAGCAAGATTTTAATTCAAACAAGAGGACATATTTTTTCATGGAACACAGCTAACCTGTGGAACTCATTGCCAGGAGGTGTTGTGATGGCCAGAAGATAAAAAAAGAATTAGATAAGTAAATGGAGGATAGGTCCATCAATGGTTATAAGCCTAGCTAGTCAGTGATGCAAGCCCATGGTGCTGCTGTCCCAAAACCTCTGACCACCGAAGAAGACAGGATGGGCCGAGAGGATGGATCACTTGATGATTGTCCTGTTCTGTTCAAGCCCCCTGAAGCACCTGGCACTGACCGCTGCGGAGCTTTGCCTGACCAGTATTATACTTTCTCAGGTCTTATCAGACATTTCTTCTCAACAAGCTGCAGAAATGGAAGGTGGAATAAAATGAAAATACGATCCACAGCATTTTGCTGGATGTTGTGTGACGTTAGCAGGAGGCCAAACAGCGTCCAAGCCCCAGGAGGAGTCAGCACGTTCTCCTCAGCAGCAAATGGTGTTCTTTTTAGCACAGGGTAAAAAACCAGTCTAATCACACACCACGTTCTATCTCCCTCCTCTCTCTCCCACAGTCGGGGGGACCAGAGACCACATGTAAATAAGTCCCTTGCCCGGTGCACCAGGCCACAGCACCCCTGACCTCTCTCCCACCCAGCCACTCCCACAAAGCCACGAGTGTAGGGAAGAGACCGAGATCAGCCTGGGGAAGCCGGGCCCATCCATGCGAAATGAGCCGTAAGGCAGCCAAACACAGAGTCCTTGGGACAAAGGCCTTGGCTGCAGAATGGAGGACTGAGATCAGCAGAGCTGTCATCCTGAGAATAGTTTAGGAATTTGAGGAGGAAAGAGATTAACCCAAGGTGACACAGCAGGTCAGTGGCAGAAACAACACTAGAGTCCCTTTATCTCAGTGTGCAGCCCAGTGCACTTCCCACTTGTCCATGGTATGGCCCCCTTGACTGCTGCATTCCTTAATGATCCGGAAAAGAGTCCAGTTCAGATGTAGCTAGTCAGAGAGGAGATACACACACCGTGCTCCCTCTCTCTCTTCCATGGTGATTTTTACATTTTTTCTTGCATGTTTTGCTGTTTCCTTTCAACTTAGAACAAGACTCACTCGGTCTGGCTGCCTTTTCTGGCAGTGCGCAGTGCTGTTGTAGCCATGTAAGTTGCAGGATATTAGAGAAACAAAGTGACGGAGGAGATGTCTTTCATTGGACCAACTTCTGTTGGCAAGAGAGACCAGCTTTAAATCTTACACAGTGTAAGTACATAGTAAAAACACATTTATAGTTCCAGTGAAACCCTGGCTTTAACTTCCAATTCCAAAAGCATTTTCTCTTTCCTCCTTTAGCTCAGCAGGGAGCTTCTGTTGCAGGATCGATGAAACACATTGATCACCCGTTTCAGGATCTCTTTTGTTGTCACCCCATAAACGATGGGGTTTAACATGGGGGGAATGAGCACATAGAGGTTGGCCAATAGGTTGACAATATAACCTGGCATGATGTGCCCAAATTGGCGTGCAAAATAGGAGAAAACGGAAGGCACGTAGAACATCAGTATGACACACATATGGGAACCGCAGGTGCGGAGAGTCTTGAGCCGGGCGTCCTTGGAAGGGAGCCGGTAGACAGCCCTGAGGATCAATCCATATGATACAGCAATGAGCACAACATCTAAACCAATTACTAAAATAGACACAACTACACCATACCAGAGGTGGACTGTGATGTTATCGCAGGCCAGCCTGGCTATAATCATATAAACACAATGGGTGTGAGGCAGGCGGTTGGTTCTGCAGAATTTCAGCTGCTTCATGACAACGATGAGAGGAAAAATGATACAGAAACTTCTTGTGACAACTGCCAGCCCCATCTTCCCAATCACAGGCTTGGTTAGTATCATGGTGTATCTCAGGGGGTCGCAGATGGCAATGTACCGATCAAACGCCATGGCCAGCAGGATGGCTGACTCGGCAATGAAACTGACATGGATGAAGAACATCTGGGTCAGGCAGGCAGCAAAAGAAATTTCCCCTGCTCTGAACCAGAATACAGCCAGCATCTTGGGCACCGTAGTGGTAGATAACAGCAGATCAGCAGTGGCCAGCATGGACACAAATAGATACATGGGCTCATGGAGGCTTCGTTCTGTTAGTATGAT
>NC_133769.1:370855776-370859290 GCF_003597395.2 Chelonoidis abingdonii | reverse complement strand
CGGAAGGGGGTCCAGATGGACTAAGGGACACTGCCGGAGGGCAGTGGCCTCGAAGAGGATGCCACCGAGCAGGGAGCAATGCTGGTCCAGCGACATTAGCGGTGAGCAGAGGGCAGAACAATAGACGGGACACCACCAGCAGGGGGTGCTCCACTGGAACCGAGCTAATTCCTGAAATCACCAGCAGGAGGTGCTGCGGGTGGTGAGTCTCAACCCATTTACAGAGGGGAAGATTATCCCATATCCCCCTCATGAGAGATTCTCACAGCTTCTTCTGAAGCATCTGGGGCTGGCCACTGCAGGAGACAGGCTACTGGGCTCGATGGACCCGGCTCTCATCCAGTCTGGTGGTTCCCATGTTCCTCCACTAACGTGCAAAGCTGACCTACTGCAAAGCCCCTATGTACGGTGAGCATTGACATTAAACCAATAATGGAGCTGGCACTTTCCAAAAGTGAGCTGCTCAATTGGGAGGCCTCTTTTGTCTAGCCCCCAACCTGGGACACACCTCAGCCAAGATTTCAAGAGGTGCTGAGCTCTCGCGTCTCCTACTCTCTGCCACTGGAGTGGCGGGTGCTCAGCAGCTGTGAAAAACCAGTCCCTGGATGACACAAGCTCAGCGTCCAAGCAGGAGCGGCAGATAAGGATGCGAACTTTTTGATTGCAGAGAACTGAACACCCTTGCCCTGCCCCTCCCCTTCTCTGAGGTCCTGCCCCCTGCTCCCTCCCTCACTCTCTCTCCTCCACCCTTGCTCACTCGCTCAGGGGGTTGGAGGTGCTGGAGGAGGTGAGGGCTCTGGCTGAGGGTGCAGGATCTGGGGAAGGGCCAAGAATGAAGGGATTGGAGTATAGGAGGGGTCTCTGGGATGAGGTAGGGGGCTAGGGTGCTGGACAAGTTTTGGGGTGAAGGCAGCGCTTACCTCAGATGGCTCCTGGAAGCGTCCTGCATGTCCCTTTGGCTCCTAGGCAGAGGTACAGCCAGGAGGGGCTGCATGGTGCGTGCTGTCCCAGTCCAGAGGAGCCAAACTCACAGCTCCCATTGGCCACGATTCCCGGCCAGTGGTAGCTGTGGGGCTGGCACTTGGGGTGAGAAGAATGCGGGGGAGCCCCATGGCACCCCCACGCTGTGGGCCCAGAACATGCTGGCTGGCTTCTGGAAGAACTTCTGATGCAGAGTAGGCAGGGAAGCCTGCCTTACCCCCGCTGCCCACACATCCAGATTTTTTAAAAGCCAAGTCACAGGTGCTTACCAGAGCCACCAGTAGACAGTCCTGATGGTTCTGTCAGTGAGGGGAGGAGCAGAGAATTTCTCTTCTCAGCGCAGACTTGAACGGCAGAAATAAGTAAGGACTCCCGGAGAGAAGGTTGGCCATGGCCCTGTTTGGCTCTGCAATCGCATTACTGTCGGGTCAGGGAACCACAAGGTCTTTTTGGGTTGGTATACAGGGCCGCTTAGGTGCGAGAACTCAGCTCTAACCAAGCTTCTTTTTCCCCTTATTATGTTTGTATGCGAGCTAGTTGAGTCTCGAGGTTTGCTGACTACTGTGTTCTCAGTTTCATCACCTGTGTTTGCACCAATGAGACTACGTGGATGGGAATAAGGGTGTGAACCGTTTGCTGAGGCCCTCGGCGGCCTGGTGAGGTGGTTCCAGCTGCCTGCACATAAAGCGATGGCCCGGTGCCCTTTGTTTAGGGCACGGCCGAGGACGCAACCGATGATGCTTTTGCCCGGGAAGTGAGACAAAGCCTAGGAGTAGGAGCAACGGGTGTGTTTCGAAGTGCAGGCCACTGGAAGCTCGCAATCTTTGGAGGGGGACATTGGAGGGAGAGGAGTCTGGACTGGAGTCCTACCCAAAGATGGACTTGCTGAAAGTCACTAATTCTGTGCTAACAAGCTCTGTTCTACAGCTGTTCCTTTGACAAACAAATCCTTCTGTTTTACACGCTGGGCTGAGAAGGTCACGGCGACTGCATGCAGTCGATGGCAGGCCTCTGGTCCTCAACAAACCTCTGCTTCCAGCCTTGGGGGTTTTTCACCGTGACTCGGATGATGCAGGGTTGGCAGCGATGACTGGGCAGGCGAATGGTGTTCCTCTGCGCTGTCAGCCAGGCTTCGTGAGGCCAGGAGGGCCGAGGAGAGGGGCCGGAGTGCAGGGGCTGCGTTTGTTTCACTGTGTGATAGTTTTAGTAATGTTCTTGCTGCTGTGATCACACATCTATGGGTGTGGCAGCAAGGTTCTCGGGCGCAGCAGACCCTGGGCAAGAGCTTGGGATAAACACCCAGATGTCCTGAGTCAGCAGTCCTGATTCCAAGCCTGTGTGCATTTTTGTGGCATTTTATACTTAAAGAGCACTTTGTAACCCCCATATGTCCTCAGTTATAATTAATTCGTGATCTTCCGTAAAAATATGCAATGTGAGCTATCAGGAAAGGTATCGAACTGCTTGAAAAATCACTGTTCTAGTAAATATGTAGACTTTTTGCATATGAAGGTCCAAGAATTGTGTTATCTGCTCGTCTCTAATACATGGTGTAAGTTGGGGTGATCAGCCAGAATGTTCCCTCCCAGAGACAACAACAAGGAAAGTAACCAGTGGCCTGGTGGAGTTCCCAAACAACCTGTCACAGCCATTGTCCAGAAGGGAGCTACAATTCAATGCCCTCCCTGGCCATGAGCCACAACCAGGGGAATTGCTAAACCTTCCTATGACCTCAGCAAATGCCTCCAAACGTCCTTGCCTGGTGATCTCAAGCACAATGGGACTGAGGGTATAAAAAAACAGGAACCCAGGGGCCGAACACTTAGCATTTCTCCCTGCCACCACCTACACGTCAAGAAACGAAGGAGACTAAGAACAAGGAAGGGACTGGTCCAGGTTTCAAAAGGTGAAATCTTTTCAAGGGTGGGCTTCAATAAGTATTAGAATGCCAACAGAGTTGAGGGATTTGATCATCTCCCCCTAATTCGCTTGGGAGGCCCATCTGGAGTACTGTGTCCAGTTTTGGGCCCCACACTACAAGAAGAATGTGGAAAAATTGGAAAGTCCAGGAAGGACACAAAATTATTAGAGAGATGGAGCACATACCTTATGAGGAGCGGCTGAGAAACTGGGATGAGTTAGTCTGGCAGAAAAGATATAATGTATGTGTGTGCTATTGATAGCTGCTTTCAACTCCTCTATATTATATGGAGATTCCAAACGGATGGATTAGGCTGTTCTCAGTGTGACGCGATGACAGAACAAGAAAGCATGATCTCAAGTGTAGTGGGGGAGGTCTCGGTGCATATAGGAAACACTATTTCACTAGGCGGGTGGTGAAGCACTGGAATGGGTTACCTAAGGAAGGTGGTGGAAACTACATCCTTCGAAGGCCCCCAGAGAACCCTGTGGCCCCTTATAGACTAACAGACGTTTTGGAGCGGGAGCTTTGGTGGGGAATACCCACTTCGTCAGACGCAGGTTAGTGGAAATTTCCAAGGGGCAAGGTAATAATATGCGAGCAAGCAAGCTA
>NC_133769.1:370844337-370855676 GCF_003597395.2 Chelonoidis abingdonii | reverse complement strand
AAAGGTTCAGAGAAGGGCAACAAAAATGATGAAGGGTATAGAATGGTATCCATGTGAGGAGAGACTAAAAAGTCTTAGATTGTTCAGCTTAGAAAAGAGACAACTAAGTGGGGATATGACAGAGATCTATAAAATCATGTTATTTACTTATGTACACAATGCAAAAGCCAAGGGTTACCTGACAAAGTAAATAAGCAGTATATTTAATAAAAACAAGAGAGAGTATTTTTTTTTCATGAAGCACAGAGCTAACCTGTGGAACTCATTGCTAAGGGATGTTGTGATGGCCAAAGGATTAGAAAAAGAATTAGATAAGTTAATGGGGGATAGGTCCATCAATGGCTATATGCCAAGATGGTTGGGGATGCAAGCCGTTGCTGCTGGTGTCACAAAACCTCTGACCGCCAGAAACCAGGATGGGCTGAGAGGTGATGGATCATTTGATGATTGTCCTGTTCTGTTCACCCCCCCCCCCAAGCACCTGGCACTTGCCATTGTCAGAAAACGGGACACTGGGCTAGCTGGACCTTTGGCCTGACCCAGTATATACCGTTCTTATGTTCTTATGAGACATTTCTTCTCAACAGCTGCAGGAATGGAAGGTGAGAATAAAGGAGAAAAGATTCCCGCAGCATTTCTCCTGGATGTTGTGTGACTTTAGCAGAAGGTCAAACAAGCCTCCAAGCCCCAGAAGGAGTCAGCATGTTCTCCTCAGCAGCAAAACATTCCTTTAGCACAAGGTAAGAAACAGCTAATCGCACACACAGGAGTCTATTCTCCCTCTATCTCTCCCACAGTCAGGGGGACCATAGAGCACGTGCAAATGAGCCCCTCGCCAGGCACCAGGCCACAGGACCCCCTGGTCTCTCTCCCACCCAGCCACCCCTATGAAGCCACGAGTGTAGGGAAGAGAGTGAGATCAGCATGGGAAAGCCGATCCCATCCACGCAAAATGTGCCATGAGGCAGCAAAACACAAGGTCCATGAGACGCAGGCCTTGTCTACGGAATGGAGGACTGAGGCCGGCAAAGCTGTGACCCTGAGAAGGATTTAGGAGTTTGAGAAGGAAAGAAACTAACCCAAGGTGACACAGCAGGTTGATGGCAGAACCAACACTAGAGCCCCTGTCTTTCAATGTGCAGCCCAGTGCACTTCCCACTGGCCAATGGCATAGCTCCCTTAGCTGCTGCTTTCTGTTTCCACTAAGAGTCCAGCTCAGCTGCAGCTTGTCAGACAGGAGATGCACACACTGTGCTCTCTCTCATGCTGATTACCCTTTTCTTCTCTTTTGCTATTCCCTTCAATTAAAGAAGTCTACTGGTTGGCTGCCTTCTGTGCAGTGTCAGTGGCTGTACCATGTCAGTCGCAGGATATTAGAGACAAAGTGTGGCAGTAAAGGAGCTTTCATTGGACCAAATTTCTGTTGACTAGGAGACCACGCTTTTCGAACTTACACATGATACATAGTAAACCCCCCCGTAGATTCAATGAAAACCTGGCTTTAATTTCCAAGTCTCAAAGCATTTTGTGTTCTCCTTAGCTCCACTGAGCTTCTGCTCCAGGCATCGATAAAAGACATTGATCACCGTTCAGGATCTCTTTGTTGTCACCCCATACAACGTGGGTTTAACATGGGGGATGAGCACAAGGATGGCCAGTAGTTGACAATATAACCTGGGATATGTTCCCAAACTGTGTGCAAAACAGAGAGAAAAAGGGATGGCAACTAGAACATCAGATGACACAAGACATGGGAGCCACAGGTGCGGAGAGCCTTGAGCCGGGCTTCCTTGGAGGGAGCAGAAGACGCCCTGAGGATCAACACATAATGAACAGAATGAGCACCAATATCTGAACCAATACTAAAATGCCACAGCTACACCATACCAGGACAGGACTGTAATGTCGTCGCAGCCCAGCCCGGAGCATGATATATGCTCACATAGTGTGAGGCAGGAGGTGGTCTGCACAGAATTCATCTGCTTTCATGAGAACGAGAGAGTAAAATGATACAAGAAAACTTCTTGTGACAACTACCAGCCCCATTTTCCCAGTCAAGGATTGGTTGCATGGCAGTATCTCAGGGGTCGCAGATGCAATGTACCGAGTCGACGCCATGCCAGTTAGGATGGCCGACTCGGCAATGAAACGGAATGTATGAAACATCTGGGTCAAGCAAGCGGAAAAAGAAATTTCCGCTGCTCTAAACAGAATACAGCCAGTAATCGTTGGCACCGTAGTGGTAGATACACGCAGATTCGGCGCGGCCACATGGAGCGAATATATAATGGGTCATGAGAGCTTGTTCTGTTAGTATGATGATAGTTAGGAGGAGTTTCCAAAAAGTGACTCAACGTACATCAGGACAGAAAACGGGATGGCGGTCCAGAATTGAGACTGCCTCCGTACCTGGGATGGCATCAGGATGTAAGTTACAGGGTCAAAACAGTGTGATTGTAGCTGGCATTCATGCACCATCATCGGATCTTCTATTCAATTTCCAGAAACTAACAGCAAAAGAGAAAATCAGTGAGAAATCCAGTGTCAGCTAAGACTGGAATGTCTTTGTGACAGAATCATGATACCATCAAAAACTTTGCTGTGTGGGGCAACTGCCTTTCATGTGTGACATAAATCCAAGAAACACATTTGTACTGCGGAACTGTAGTAGAGAGAGCCTGAACATAAGCCCTTGTGTCAGAGGTCTAGTATAGGCTGAGGCCTGGGCTAAGTAATTCAAGTCTTTGGGATATAAAGAAAATTAGACTGTGAGCTAGGGCAGCCGCTGCTCACAAATCTGGCAAGCATAAGGGCTGATATGTCAAATCCACACTTTCTAAGAGGTGCTTTGCCACAGAGCACTCCAGCAAACACATTTCCGAAGGTGTACCAGAACGATCTCCATACAACACATTCCCTAAAGATGAGAGGAACACGATGAACCAATCCTAATAGATATTCATGATGAGAGTATGATGGATAAGATGATACAACGTGATGGTGGTAAACCAGCTTACGGCAGAGGCGTCAATTACACATTAGAGGGTCAAGTAGTAATTGTCTTGTATTGATGTATGAAATGGAGCCTTCAGAGGGTATTGTCTAGCCTACAGGGGAGGAAAGTCCCATTGTTTCACATGACGTCATGTTACTGCAACATGTATATCAGTGTCCACTAGAGATGCAGAACTCGAAACCGTCTTTGTCGAAATAAAGCTTGGCTGGGTGCTCTCATACCTTAACAGTCCCCACCCCTTGAACCATTAGAGTTACAGTCACGAGCAACTAGTAGCCAGCTAGGCTTGATCGCAGGTCAGAAGGAACCCAGGTTCTGCTTACGTGACATGATGCTCTGGAAATTTGGCAGGGAATGAACCAAAAAATCTATTGGCAAGGCATGCGTTTAATAGCAATGTTCATTCATTGGGACCATCATGCTGTAAACAATCGTCATTTGACGAGTTCTGTTTTCTTAAATCGTTTTCTTATTTTTATCTTATTCCTTCATCAGTCTCTAGGGAGTTACCCCATGCTGGTTTGATCACACTATTTGGTCTGATTGATAGGTGCTTGGCTCATCTTTAGAGCATTAATCTGCCCTCCTTTGACATCTCAACAGGCACGTTACAATCTCCTGGCGCCTTTACGTCTGTCTTGGTTCCTCCTAGAAGGCCCAGTGATGGCCTTCACACTTATCTTCTAACACACAAGCAGTCATATGCATTCTTTTACTATTACAAAATGTTAATTTAAACTACACCTAAAGGTCTGTTACTGCCTCGAAATCAGCCTTAAAACACAAGATCTGGCTGATGAATCTTTACTAATGCACATGAGGCCTTTCCTTTCTGCTTTCCAGAAAGAGTAGCTGGCAGAATATGGTCAAACATATCATACATCAATAACCTTCTTACATGCTACATTATTATCTTTATTCTTCATTCTAAACTATACAAAATCCAACCATAATTCCTAGTAGTACAGTGGTCATTGGGTGGTTCGCTCAAGGTCTGTTGTGCCACTGTCTGAACAGCAGCTGGGACAGGACAACAGCGAGAAACACACACATTCACAGCCAAACATTTTGCCACAACTGGTGATGCACGACAAGTTAACGTACTGCCCCTCTGACATAACATCTCCATTCCAGAAGAGGGAAGATGGTTTGGGTGGTTCTGGCCCAGGTGAAGCAGGGCGCGTCCTCCTGGTGTTGCTGTCACAGCACAATCTCTCCTTCCATTTGCTATAGTCACTCTCAGGGCTCCAACAGTGACTGTGAACATGAGTTAAAGCAGCAATGCGACTGGTCTTCTAGCACCCTCCCAGTTTCACACTCACATCTGCAGAGTCACGCCCAGTTTAAAATGGGGTGAGATGCAGACTCTTTTCATTCACAATCCTCCTGCTGGATCCTACTGGCCTATTGGCATCCCAGGGGTGGGCGGGCTTCGCCGCCCACTTTCTAAAGGACTCCCCCAGCCTAAGGGGAGGATCCACAGGCTAGAACACCAAGTGATTCCGGGGACAACGAATGAAAAAAAACAGGATCAGGAGTGAGGTCAGAGGGCAAACTAAGGGAACGGAGGGGAAACCGAGCGAGAGAACCCCCGGACAACGCCCACTGCTCCTCAAAGGCGTCAAGGGAGCCAGTGGACGCCGCCCAGAGGAACTCCGCCCGGATGCGTGACAGACGGAGAATGGAAATTAGGCCCTACAGTCGCAGGAAGTCCCGTCGGCCAACCTCCTCTCCGGTGTTGTAGATGGCTAGTTTGGCCAGGCCAAAGAGGAGGTTGAGAAGGAGATCCGCGACTTCGTGGGGCCACGGATGGGGAGTGCATAGATAAAAAGGTGAGGGGAAAAGTGCAACCAGAAACGTAAAAAGATAGTCAGGAGGAGCCGGAACAGGGGCTGCAACCTGGCGCACTCCAAGTAAACGTGCGCCAAGGTCTCCTTCACGCCACAGAAAGGGCAGGTGTCGGGGACTCTGAGGCCTTGACCTGACCAACACTCAAGCCCACAAGTAAATTCATTCACAAGTAACTCCCATTGACTTTTATGAATATACTCACATGAGCAAAGTTCAGGATTTGGTCCTTAATATGTGGGACAATCTCAGTTAAGGACTGGTCTGCACTACAGACCTATATCAGGATAACTACGTTGCTCAGGGGTATGAAAAATCCTCACATGTGAGCGACATAGATATACCAACCTGACCCCCTGTGTTGACATAGTTACTGCCTCTCGGGGAGGAGGATTAACTATGCTGCCGGGGAGCTCTCCCCCATCAGCGCAGAGTGTCTCCACTAACGCACCACAGTGGTGCAGCTGTGCGAACGCAGCATTTTAAGCCTAGCTGAGCTGGTAGCTCTGCTCCAGAGCACTACAGCTGCAGTAGGTGAAGGGAGACCAGACATCCCATTTTTAAAGGGACAGTCCAGTATTTAAGCCCTCCTGCAGGTGCCCCAACTTGTTCTTAAAACAGGTAAATTGTCCCGTATTTTCCATCAGTACTGGCAGTTCCTGCTGCTGGCCAGATACCTGCTTCCCAGGTGCCCACCTACAAGCGGTAAGTGCGGGGGTCCAGTGGCCGACAATGGGGTTGAGTGTGCAGGGCTGGTAGCAGGGCGAAGATGCAGTAGATGGGGCCGGCCATTCCCCAGCAGCCTGGCCGACAAGCTCCTTCCTTCCCCCAGGAAAGCCCAAGACCCTCTGTTGCGGGGCGCTGGCCAAGAGGTGTTGAGACCTACATGTGCCAAAGCCCCACACAGCGCTGGTATGAGGCAGCCTCTCCACCCCTCAGTTCAGCTCTGGTGTGGCGGGGGGGGGAGCAGGTGGGGTGCAGTCTCCAGCCTGTTCATGCCCTGAAACTGCAGGCTTCACAGCAGCCCCTGGGACAGGGGCTTAACACCCTCTTTACCCCCAGCCCCCAAACCTGAGTCCTGCCCCTGGGGGTGAGGGTCTGCTCCATCTCCTAGGCATCCTCCCCTACTGAGCCACCTGTCTGGCCCAGATCACTGAAGCCTCTGCAGTCAAGTTCCCTTAGCCCTGGTGCACAATGCCTCCCTGGGGCTTAACCCCTTCCTGCCCTCACTGTAGCTGGGGGACAAGAGGCAGATGGGTTACGTCATGGCCAGCAGCAGCCTGGAGGTTTCAGCTTCCTTTTGATACTGTGCCGGCAGGAAGGAACAAGCTGTTTACAGTCAAGGGATGGTGGCGGGGGGGAAGGGAGGGGAAAGAGAAGAGATGAGCTCTCCGAAGACACGAGACAGGTCATCTTCACGGCTGAGGATGTGAGGGAGATTCCCAAACCTAAGCCTTGCTTTTTAGGTGACAAATCTGATGAACTGTCCCAGATTGGTATGTCATTAGAGAAGATTTTGGAACAAATTAATGAATAAATCAGCAATAAGCACCAGTCCAGAGGATCACCCAAAGAGTTTCTGAAGGACCAAATGTGAAATGCAGAATTACAACTGTAGTCTGTACTACAAATCAGCTTCTGTAACCAAATACTTGGAGAAACAGATAATGTGACACAATTTTTAAAAAAGGGCTCCAGAGGTTGATACTGGCAATACAGACCAGTAAGCCTGACTTCATACCCGGGGAAAACTGGTTGAAACAATAGTAAGAACCATAATTCAGAGGTATAGATGGATATAATGTTTGGGAAAAAGAGTCACATGTTTTTTGCTAAAAGGGAAATCATGCCTCCACCAATCTGCTAGAATTATCTGAGGGGCTCACAAGCAAGTGGACAAGGGATCCAGTGGGACATAGTGCAGCTTAGGTTTTTCAAAAAGCCTTGACAAGTCCCTCACCAATGCTCTTCAGCAAAGTAAGCTGTCATGGATAGGAGGAAGGTCCTCTCATGATCTGTAACTGGTTAAAAGATAGGAAACAAAGGGTAGGATAAATGGTCACTTTCAGATGGGTGAGAGTAAATAGTGTATCATGCCCATGGGTCTGTACGCGGGGGAAACCCAAAATCCCCCCTTAATTTTTTTCAACAAAATAAAATTTCCACCCCCCCAAATAAAGGTTTGGTTTCCCGGGTTCCACTATAAAAAAGGAAAAAAAAAAAAAGTAAACATGAGGTGGCAAAAATTTGCAGATGAACAAAACTACTCAAGATAGTTAAAGACCCAGGCAGACTGCAAAGAGCTACAAAAAATCTCGCAAAATGGTGACTGGAAAAGAAATGGCAATGTGAATTTCAATATTGATAATATGCAAAGTAAGGACGATTTGAAAATGTATCTCAACTATACCTAGAAAAATGATGGTCTAAATTATCGATTACGACTCAAGAAAGAGAGCTTGGAGGCATTGTTGGGTAGTTCTCTGAACAACATCCACTCAATGTTACAGCACCCAAAAGCTAACAGAATTTGGGAATCATTAAGAACATGGATAGAAAATAAGACCGAATATATTATCTTGCCTGTACATAAATCCAATGATTACGCTCACATCTGAATACTTGTGTGCAAGATTAGTGCTGATCTCAAAAAAGATATAATCAGAATTACAAAAGGTTCAAGAAAGAGCAGAAATGATCAGGCATGAACGGCTTCCATATGAAGAAGGAGATCTAATAAGACCAAGGACTTAATAGCTTGGAAAAGAGACATCTAAGGACAGATTATTATTCAGATCTATAAAATCATGACCAGTGTGGAGAAAGTAAATAAAGAAGTGCTATTACTCCATTCTCGTATTCTCACGAACAGGATACCATAATTATGAAATTATAGGCAGCAATTTTAAAAACAACAAAAATAATTTTTGTCACACAAACGCATTCAGTAAGCCTTGGGAACTTCTTGCCAGAGGTGCCGTGAAGCAAGACTATAACAGAAGTTCAAAAAAGAATACATAAAGTTGATGGAGGAATAGGTCCATCAATGGTATTAGCCAGACAGAAGTGAGCAGGGATGGAGACGCCAGGTTTGTTGGCAGAAGCTGGTTGAAATGGGCGACAGGGGATTGATTCACCGATGGTCCCTGTTCTGTTCATTCCTCTTGAGCATGGATACTGGTGCTTATGATGAACCCTTTTGGTCTCATCCAATATTTGCCATATTCATTATGTTCTCAATCCCTTCCTCCCCCGACACTCGCTGTTTACTGGAAGCAGCTGCCTGTCCCCTTCCTCCCGCACTGTGTTGGAAAGGCTGCTGCTGGAGAGATCTGGTGTGACCTGGCTAGAAATCTGGGGGAGGGCATGTTGCCACTGAAGACACGGCATGAGGTAATAGTGGGAGGCAGGAGCATTCCATCACAGGGAGGTCAAGTCGGTTGGTCGCTCACCTCTCCCTTTGTGAGAAAGGTGTACATGGTAAGTGTGTTGTGTCACCTCTCCTCATGTGTGTGTGTTATGGGGGGTGGAATTAGGATCGGGTGGTGTCACCTCCTGTGTGTGAACTCCTAAAGCCTAAAGAAAAGAAGTAGTTACATAAGAATCTAACTATACAGTAGTTGTTTAACAGGCGCCTCATCAAACTTGTTGTTAATTTTGAACATTTCAACAGTGCAAGTTCTCATGTGATTGCCAGGGAGCTCCCTTGAATACGAGCAATTTTACCAGGTGTCCTGCATCAGCATAGGGAGATGAAAGTCACCCTAAGTAGGGTGGACATCGGTATCATAAAGCAACCCTTATAACGCTGCTCCGGATTCTCAGTTCGGAATTCAAACAGCTAAACTCTTGAAACCAGATAATTTCCTGCCAGTTGAACAGACCCAGTACTGGGGGTCCTATGACTTGTGGAAGTGTTGCCTGAGTGAAGGCCTCGGGATCTGAGAAGAGAATATTAACAGGGTCCCTCAGTAGTTTTTACTCTGAACAGTCACATTAACCTAGAATGGCCCGTCCAGAAGCCCACTGAGTTCAACAGGCAAACCCAGTGACTCCCTTGGGACCGAATCAGGGTAACCCGGTGACCATCTTCCAACATCGAACCTCAGCGCAGTCACAGGAGTGTAATCTCAGAGCCGCGGATCCCGTCCTGCCCTGCAGTCAGAGTTACACTCCCCATTCTACGGCCAAACCCACTCAACATTTCCTAGGTTCATGTATTTTCCCATTCACCCCTTCACAGTTTCCATTCCATGCAAAATGATCACCAGTCTCTGCCTGCCATGTGGGGAAGGAGAATTTCTTGCTGTGACCGGGTCCGGGGAGCTGCGGCGGCTAGGAAATCTGCACTGACCGGGCTGAGTACCAGGGAATTTTATACTGCTGCCCTGCGAATCCTGGTGAACGGGCTCAAAGAGCCAGCACGGAGCGCCAGGGATCTGCCCCCTGTGACTGTCGGGAGAGAAGGAATAAACCCTTCCTCCTCTCACCTTTGTTGATCTGTAATCAAGGGGTAGCCGTGTTAGTCTGGATCTGTAAAGAGCAGAGAATCCTGTGGCACCTTATAAATAACAGATTTTTTGGAGCGTGAGCTTCGTTGGGTGAATACCCACTTTGTCAGAACGAAAGTAGTGGAATTTCCAGGGGCAGGTATAATATATGCTAGCAAGCAAGCCTAGAGATAAAACAAGGTTAGTTCAATCAGGGAGGATGAGGCCCGTTCTAAGCAGTAAGAAGTGTGAAAATCAAGGAGGAGACACTGTTCTGTAACTGCAAGCCATTCAGTCTGTTTAGTCCAGAGCTGATGGTGTTCAAATTTTTGCAAATGAACCTGAAGCTCAGATCTTCTTTGAAGTCTGGTCCTGACGTTTTTTTTGCTGCAGGATGGCCACTTAAAGGTCTCTATAGTGTGGCCAGGGAGGTTGAAGTGCTCTCCTACGGTTTTTGTATATTGCCATTCCTTATTAATCTGATTTGTGTCCATTTATCCTTTCTGTAGTGACTGTCCAGTTTGGGCCGATGTAACATAGCAGAGGGGCATTGCCTGGCATATGATCGGCGGTAATATTACATTGGTGGACGTGCAGTGAATGAACCAGTGAGGTGTGGCTGATCGGTTAGGTCCTGTAATGGTGGTCGCTGGGTGTAATAGTGCAGAGTTGGCTCTGAGGTTTGTTGCATGGATTGGTTCCTGAGCTAGAGTTACTATGGTACGGATGTGTTGCAGTTTGCTGGTGAGAATACGTTTTCAGGTTGAGCAGGTGTCTGTGGGCAAAGGATTGGCCTGCCACCCAAACCGTGTAAAGTGTGGGGATCATTGTCCAAGGATGGGTTGTAGATGCCCTATAATCATTGGAGGGGTTTTAAGCTGGGGCTGTATGCGATGGCCAGTGGAGTACTGTTGGTTTCTTTCTTGGGTTTGTCTTGTAGTAGGAGGGCTTCTGGGTACACGTCTGGCTTCTGTTGATCGTTTCCACTAATTTCCTCGTGGTATTGTAGTTTTGAGAATGCTTTGGTGGAATTTGTAGTGTTGTCTCTGGTCTGAGGGGTTAAGAGCAGATGCAGGTTGTACCTCAGTGCTTGGTCTGTAAGACAATGGATCGGGTGATGTGGCCCGGGATGGAAGCCTGGAGCATGAAGGTAGGCATAGCGTTCAGTAGGCTTTGCGATATAGAGTGGGTGGTGTTTAATGTGACCATCACTTATTTGCACCGTTGTGTCTAGAAGTTGGATCCTCCTGTGTAAGATTGTTCCATGGCTGAGTGATGGTGGGCTGGAAGTTGTTGAAATCTGGTGGAATTTTTTCTAGAGTCTTCCTCCCCATGGGTCATGAGGATGAAGATGTCATCAATGTAGCATAGGGTAGAGAAGGGGCGTGAGTGGATGAGAGCTGAAGGAAGCGTTGTTCCAGGTAAGCCATAAAAATATTGGCCGTATTGTGGGGCCATGCGGGTGCCCATGAGCAAGTGCACTGATCGGAGATATATATTGTCAATCAAAACTTGAAATAAGTTGGTGGAGGATAAAAAGGCCCACAGAGCATCAGCAGCCAGTTGTTCTGTGGCATCAAAGGGATACTGTTCCTGACAGCTTGTATTACCATCTGTGTGTGGGAATTTTGTGTAACAGAGCCTCTAACGTCCATGGTGCTAGGATGGTGTTTCTGAGGTGACGCATGATTGTAAGTTTCCTCTCAAGGAAATCATGGTGTCAGGAGCATAGCTGGGAGTGGCTTGGTGGGCATAGGGTCTGAGTAGAGAGTCCACATATCCAGAACAGTCCTTCATGAGAGTGCCAATCCGAGATATGGGCCGTCCAGGATACCGGGTTTGTGGATCTTGGGTAGTAGATAGATACCCTGGTCGGGGCTCTAAAGGTGCGATTGTTTCCGGTGTTAGTGAGGATGCCTGAGGTAGAATGGTGCAGTTTCTTAGTGTAATTCCCTCAGGGATCTGAGGGAAGGGAAGTGGGCCTG
>NC_133769.1:370836425-370844237 GCF_003597395.2 Chelonoidis abingdonii | reverse complement strand
TAACCTGGTCTTAGACACCTTATATGACCCCCTTTACATAAGATTTGGTGCCACTGCAGGACCTTGGTTGCAACCATGTTCTATATGGTCCCAGATTATATCAATATGTGGTTAGCCAGTGGGGTGAAACCAAAGTCATTTTTGTCTGGCTGGTTTGGTTTGCCTCAGAGGTAGAAAAACCCCAACCTAGGGTTGTAACTGCCCTGTTTGAGCAATTGGTCCTGAATTGGCACTCTCAGTTGGGTCCCACCAGAACCGCGTCATCGCAAACCATGAGTCCATGGGCCCATCTAGTCTGGTCTCCTGGCTCTGCCACATCCTGGCTGAGGCCATGGGCAAGGCGGGCACTGCCCCTCCTGGTGCCAGCTTTAGGATGGGGGCACCTGGGAGTGGAAACAAATCCACCATGTTAGTGCAGTTCAGGCAGGACAGGATGTGAGGGGAGCCCCCAGGGATCAGCTACAGCCTGTTGGAGACCCTGCTCCTGGCCCCTCCCTGAGTGTCAATAACGTCACACCCCCAACGCAAAATTGATGCAGGAAGGGATGACACAGACATCGCTGACTGCATCCCAAGAGCCTCCCATTCTTGGGTCTGTCTCACTACAGCTAGTGCTGGGCTAGAGGCCATACCAGTGTATAACAGAAATGGTTTATCAAAGTCATGTTCAATAACATGACTGAATCTCTTTACAAACTCAAGGTAAAACTTGGTTTGAACAACAGTGGATTGGATCTGCTTTTGCCTAACAGAATTCACTGGCTGATGGGGTGGGCTCTCTGTGCTAACAGCTATTGGCAGATCTTTCTTCTCCCTGCCAGCCAGGTAATTTGCATTAACACAAACACCAGCTTTTAACTTCTTAGCTGCCACCAATTCCAAGGCTGGACTTTGTCTTACAGAGATACCACACAAATCCAAAGAGTCTGTTTGCTCTCCCCTGCATCCTCAAGTGTTCAGCCATAAAACTGTTCTGCTCTGAAACACCAGTAACCCAATCTCTCCTCAGACCCTGAAGCACAGGCTGCTCACTCCAGAATCAGCATGGAGACAGTCCTGTCCCAACACCATTGTCCTCCCAACAAGCTGGCTAAATACAGCCACTTGGTCATAGGGCTGCTCAACTTCCTTAACAGCCCTTACTCCATCTGAGACCTTCTCAAAGCTCCCCCCACTGGATCTTTCCAAAGGAAAGTCAGTGGATCCATTCACAGCAGAAAATGTCTGGCTGTTAGGAACTGATACTTCCTTGATTAAATCACTTTCACACCCTTCAGTTGCAGTAAACTGCTTGCACAGGTTACCAGGAGGATTCCTTTCCCTATGAGCTTCTTTAAGCAGCAATTCACCCCTGTCAGAACTTCTGCCCTTACCCTCTTCACCTAGGGCTTGCTCTAAAGGACACTTTCCTGAGCCACCACAGACTCTTTCTGGGTTTCACTTACATTCAGAATCACCTCTGGCCCATCAGGCAGATTTCTACACAATCCCCTTTCAGGCAAACTTATAGACTTTCTAGATAACGGGTCAGAAGCCTTCTCCTTCCCTTGGCCATAAACAAGTTCAGGAATCTTTTCCTTCTTGCTACAAGTTGTCAAACTGTCAGTAGGCAACACAATTAAATCACCTTTCTGCTCTCCTTGTGCCCAGATTAGGGTATCGTCCTGATCACACAGAGGCCTTGGCTACACTGGCACTTTACAGCGCTGCAACTTTCTCGCTCGGGGTGTGAAAAAAACACCCCCCTGAGCGCAGCAAATTACAGTGCTGCAAAGCGCCAGTGTAAACAGTGCCCCAGCGCTGGAAGCGCGGCTCCCAGCGCTGCAAGCTAATCCCCATGAGGAGGTAGAGTACCTGCAGCGCTGGGAGAGCGCCGCGACCACACTCACACTTCAAAGCGCTGCCACGGGAGCGCTCCTGTGGCAGCACTGTATGGCTGCAAGTGTAGCCATACCCTGAGTTGCTACACCCTTTTCCAGCCACACATTAGCAACTGGCAAACTACAAGCACCAGAACTGTCTGGTCTCTGGGATTTTGCTACGACACTAACTGGATGCCCCCTAGTCACAGTGCCATTCTCCCCAGCAGACACAAACTTAGGACCATTCCCTTCCTGGGCTTTAGCTGTATTCACAACCAGCTCAGACAACTGCACTATTCTCAACCCTCACAGGCTGAAAGGCACCTTCTGTCTGCTCCACAGACAACACACAAGTTTAGGAATCATTTCCTCCTTCTTGCTACAAGTTGTTAAACTGTCAGTAGGTAACACTTAATCAAATCACCTTTCTGCTCTCCTTGTGCCCTGGCTAGGGTATCACCCTGATCAGACAGAGCTGCTACACCTTTTCCAGCCACACATTAGCAACTGGCAAACTACAAGCACCAGAATTGTCTGGTCTCTGGGATTTTTGCTAAGACACTAACTGGATGCAACCTAGTTACAGTGCCATTCTCCCAGCAGACACAAACTTAGGACCATTCCCTTCCTGGGCTTTAGCTGAATTACAGAACCAACTCTGAGACAACTGAATCACCCTCAACCATCACAGGCTGAAAGGCACTTCTGTCTGCTCACAGACACAGAAAAGCTGGAGACACATTCTCCTTCCCAGACACACAGCTTGGGATTTCATTTCCTTGTCCAGCACACAGGGCTGTTCACAGACAACTGCTTGGAGACCGAGGTAGCTTCCTCCATAGGCAAGTCAATACCCCTGACAGACACAGGCACATTTCTTTACTGTCACATTTCTCCACACAGGAAACAGGTAAGGATAGGGACACTCATCTTCCACTATCCTTGTCTTCCCAAACTGCTGACTAGACAAAAGCCATCAGCTCACAAGGCTGCCTAGGCTCATCCAGACTTTCCCTACCAGGCACATTGCCACTCCCACAGATAAGCTGCTGCTTTTTTCACTACACTGAGCTACTTGCCAGCAAATCACAGTTACCCATTTCAGGTTCACTTTTACAAGCTGTACTAGCCACCAATCCATCACCCATCACAAAATCTACCCTTTCCTTCCTCAGTTAGGGCTTCCACCTGAGCTCCGACCATTTACTTGAATCTGCTCCTGAGAAACATTTTCCTCCCCAATGAGATCTTTTTGCTCTTGATCTAACTCCAGATTCACTTCTGAGACATCAGACAGACATTCAGAAACTCCATTCACAGACACACTGCTTTCTTGCACAACAAACAAACAGCTATTACCCACAATAGACCAGGTGTTAGACTGTCCTCTCCCTGGCCCTGAACTGGAACAAAGCTGCCCAGGTTAACATTTTCCCAATTAAAAGATTTAGCAATAACTTTCTTACCCCAGCTATAACTTCATGCTTAGCCCATTCCATTTGAGGTGGATTCTGGCTAAAGGCACACGACAGAAACTCATAGAGGATCACAACATTCACACTCTGATTTGGTAAATAATCTTCTTTGAGCAGATCTGCTTTAACAAGAGTGATGTTAGATGCCATAATTTGCCCTAAACAGCTTTTACCATTGACTTTTACACTCTCCGAATTTTCATGTCGAATTACCTCTCCCAAACATAGCACTGGCCTTATGGAGCACCTTCTACTGAACACACAGTAACAGCATTGACATAAAAGGTGGCAGTGTTGGGGTACTTTTGGTTCACCCAGACAACTGCTCAGAGTATACAACATACCAACATTGTTTAACTGACTTCAAGAGGATACAGTTTCTGCTGTTTTTCCCTTGCTTTTTGACTTGGACCAAACTGGCAGTTTCTTGTTGCATCTTGTGAACAGTCTCCTGCCGCAGCTCAACTGTTGCCTTGTCGAGCTTTTGGCTCAGGCCCAAGACCCCTGAGCTCTTTTCACCTCTCAGCAGCCTCTTTCTCCAGCTGGGCCAAGGCTTTGCTTTCTTCATTTTGGAATGCCAGTTTTATTGGCTCATGTCAAACTGCAGGCTGTCCATCAGGGGCTGTGCAGTTTCATTGCTTTTGCTGATGGCTTTTTGTCTCATGTCACTGATCTTTAACCAACCAAACTCTCATCCAATTTCAAATTTGGATAGCGTGGGGTTCTGACCCAAAGCTTTAATTGACCTGGTTCTGTGGATCCTAGCACGAGTGCAACTGTGATGATGTGGTTCTGGCGGGACCCAACTGAGAGTGCCAATTCAGGACCAATTGCTCAAACAGGGCAGTCACAGCCCAAGGCTGGGGTTTTCCACCTCTAAGGCAAACCAAACCAGCCAGACAAAAAGGACTTCGTCACCCCACTGGCTAACCACAAGTCACACAAGCAATTTCCTTAGACACTCCAGTCTCCCAGTATTACCACCAGTCCCACCCGTCCTGGGGATGAATGGTTATGAAAACCAACACCCCAGTAAAAGAAAACGGCTCTCTCGATCCCAAAGGACCAAGCCCCAGACCCAGGTCAATATACCCCTCAGATCTTACCCACAAATCACGCTGTTGCCAATCCTTTAGAATCTAAAATCTAAAGGTTTACTCATCAAAGGAAAAAGATAGAGATGAGAGCTAGAATTGGTTTAATGGAATCAATTACATACAGCAATGGCAAAGTTCTTGGTTAAGGCTTGTAGCAGTGATGGAATAAACTGCAGGTTTAAATCAAGTCTCTGGAGAACATCCCCCGCTGGGATGGTTCATTCAGTCCTTTGTGCAGAGCTTCAGTTTGTAGCAAAGCCCCTCCAGAGGTAAGAAGCAGGATTGGAGACCAGATGGAGATGAGGCATCAGCCTTATATAGGCTTTTCCAGGTGTAAGAACCTCTTTGTCCTTACTGTGGAAAATTACAGCAAAATGGAGTCTGGAGTCACATGGGCCAGTTTCTGCACACCCTGCTGAGTCACAAGGCGTATCTGCCTCCTCTCAGTGGGTCAGTTGTGTAACTGATGGTCCTTAATGGGCCATCAAGCAGGCTAAGCTGAGCTGACACCAACTAGTCTGGGGTGTCTCCCAAAGCACAACATACGTTTGAAGTACAGACAGTATAGAGCCAATACTCATAAATTCAACTGAAAATGACACATGCACCAAGATAGTATAATCATAACCAGCAACCCAGAACCTGGTCTTAGACACCTTATATGACCCCCTTTACATAAGATTTGGTGCCACTACAGGACCTTGGTTGCAACCCATGTTCTATATGGTCCCAGTTTATATCAATAACGTCACAAGGATCTCCCCCAGTTAGGTCCATCTTGGGCCCCAGGGACACCACAGCCCCATTGGGAAGCCCAAGCCCCATCTGGACTTCCTTCCATTTCCCAGCCAGCTCCAAACTGAAAATCCCTCCAGCCTCTCCTCCTCTGCTTTGTTCCTTTCCTGGTCCAAGAGGTCACCTGATTCTTTTGTTCTCCAACTCCTTTGGCTGTCACCTTGCAGGGGGGAAGGGTCCCGGCCATTAGTTGCCAGGAGACAGCGTATTGACCATTTACGCACACTGGCCTTTATCCCACTACCTAGTGACTTAAGAAATGCCTAGGGGACGCTGAGGCACCCACACAGTATTCAGAGCAAACATTAAGAACAGTTCGAGTTCGTCACACCAGCACAGCGATGTCAGTCGGGGTGACGTCCTCGCGCTCTGAGCTGACAGAGCCAGGCTGGCAGAACGGTCAGTGTCGGCCCCAGCCCTCCATAGCAGTGACTCACAAATTCTCCAGCTTCAACCACAGACCAGGCCAGAGGCTTCTCTTCCCAGCGCCCTGTCCTCTGCATGGAGCCGGTGCCGAGATGCAGCTCCCATGGCAGGGACAGCATCTCCGTCCCTGTCTGAGCAGCACCTTGCACATGGCCAGGGGTGGAAACCAATGCTGCAGCTCTTGCCAGCAGACAAGCTGCTCTGCTCTCCCCCAGAGTCACCCACCCACAGAGCTCCCTGCCCGGTAACCCCGGTGGGGTCTGGAGTGACTCTGCCTCCGCCAGGCTGGGCATCTCCGTATAGAGCGTGGGGTGAATCGCTCCAGCCCCCCAGCCTGCTCCTGGCCTGGGCCAGGGGCCTTTCCTGTAAGTTCATTAGATCCAGGGGAGGAATCGGGACTTTTGCTGCTTGGAGCCAGTAAAAGGGAAGTTGGCTGCTGGCAAGAGCCCGTCTGCACTTGGCCGGCCCCAGCTGCTCACAGCCCCATGCAAACTTCTGCTTCCTGCTATCTGTGAGATCACTTTTCTTCTGCCTCAGAGCGAGTGAGCTAGTTCCTTTACCAGCGCCGTGGGCACAGCCAGTCCTTCCACAGCCAGCGCCACGGGCGCAGCCGGTCCCTCCTCTGCCAGTGCCGTGGGCGCAGCCAGTCTCTCCACAGCCAGCGCCAACTGGGCACAGCCGGTCCATCTTCTGCCAGTGCTGCGGGCACAGCTAGTCCCTCCACAGCCAGCACCGACTGGGCACAGCCGGTCCCTCCACAGCCAGCGCCAACTGGGCACAGCTGGTCCCTCCTCTGCCAGCACCGTGGGCGCAGCCAGTCCGTCCACAGCCAGCACCGACCGGGCACCGCCGGTCCCTCCACAGCCAGCGCCACGGGCACAACCAGACCCTCCACAGCCAGCACCAACTGGGCGCAGCCGGTTCCTCCTCTGTCAGTGCCGTGGGCGCAGCCGGTCCCTCCACAGCCAGCGCCAACTGGGCACAGCCGGTCCGTCCTCTGCCAGTGCTGCGGGCACAGCCAGTCCCTCCACAGCCAGCGCCAACTGGGCACAGCCAGTCCCTCTCCAGCCCGCCCCGCACAGGCACAGCCAGTACCTCTCCAGCCAGCGCTTCACAGGCACTGCCAGCTCCTTCCTAGTGAGCCCCGGTGGCACAGTCGGCCCCTCCGCAGGGAGTCTCACGGGCACGGCCAGCCCTCCGATGGCCCAGGGCGTCATTTATGCAGACCTGAGGTTCGTGAAAGCTCCTCAGGGGAACAGCACGTGCTCCAGGTCCCAGGAGGCAGGTAAGAGCTGACGTGCCCCCTGCGTGGTGCCGCCCTTGCCCTGAGCCAGGCCTGCAGACTAACCAGCGCCCCCTCCTGTCTGCCCCCCCTGCAGCACCTGCAGATGAGGACGATGCGGAGCTCACCTACGAAAATGTCCGGCTGGCCCAGACTAGAGAGGTGGAGCAGGGGCAAGGTGCAGAGCAGAGCAAAGGTGAGCGTGTGGCTGTTTCCCCCACCCCCAGCCCAGGGGTCCTGGGGGGGAGCAAGCTGGGCAGGTACCCAGGGCCTTCCGCTCCCTTTGCAGGGACCCTGCCCCGTCCCCAGGCCTGGCACACAGAGTAAGCGGGATCACTTGGTAAGCTTGGCCCAGGCAAACAGCAGCAGAGCCCTCCCCTTGGGGAGCAGGACTGCAGCCGGTGGGCAGGACGGGGCTGTACCCGGGGAGAGTGACTCGGAAGGGGAGTTGAGGTCACAGTGGACGGATGGAAGATGATCGCCCAGTCCGATGCTGTGGCACAAGGGGCTAACATGACCCTGGGGTACACAAACAGGGGAGTAGCCGGGGGGGAGTTACCTCTGTACACGGCGTCGGTGAGGCCGACCCGGGATCCTGCGCCCAGTTCTGGGGGCTGGTTCTATAGAAGATGTTGGGAGCTGGGAAGTGTCACAGCAATGACCAGAGGGCTGGAGGAAACGCCGGGGAGCGAGCGAGACGCCCTCCAGCAGCAGCTGGCCAGGTGACGTGCTCAGTGTCTAACACTGGCCCAGCCAGAGACCCGGCACTGAAGGGCTCCTCGGTCTAGCCAGGCCAGGCAGGACAAGAGCCCAGGGCTGGAAGCGGGAGCCAGACAAATGCCAGTTCGGAACCATCCCATGTTTAACGCGTGTGA
>NC_133769.1:370821319-370836325 GCF_003597395.2 Chelonoidis abingdonii | reverse complement strand
GATGTGGAACAATAACTGGAGAAGTGTTGTTAGGATTGGCTGTGTTCTCTTGCTTAGCCTGTTCTAATGCCAGGGCCTGCCTCTGGAGTTCCAACTCTTTCTCTTTTATCTCCAGCTCTCTCCTGTGGGCAGCCTCTCTTTCTCTTTCTCTCAGCCCCATCTCTTTTTGCTTTATTTCTAGTTCTTGTAGTTTCTTTTCATTGTCTCGCTTGTGGTCTACGTCTTTGATTTGTTCCTTTGCCTCCAGTCTCTCTCGTTCCTGTTTCAGGGCATCCTTCATAGTCATGGTTCCTGCTTTCTTGTGTTGGGGTGCCCTCTGGTGCTTATTGCCTGAACTGCGGCTTCTCTGTTGCTTCCTCGGGGTTTGCTTAGCAACAGTGTTTCTACTTTTTTTTCTAACTAGCCTTCTCTGATAAAACTAGAACAATAAAACCCCCTTCATTTGCATGTGTGTTGTGCTGGTGCAGTTGACTCTCAGAGAGGCAATCTCTATGCACAGTCAGAAAGGAGCAAGGAAAAAAAAATTCTCTGGCTGTAGGTTTAAAAACCCCTTCTCTCTGCTTATAAGCAGCTAGCAAAGAAAAAGAAAATACTAATCTTACTGGCTTTTGGATTCTTACTTTATCCCACCACTGCCTACCATGTACAACAAAACAAGAAAGCACAAATGTAAAATTACCCTGTGAGAGAGCACGCTGTGTGCATCTCCTCTGTGACAAGCTGCGTCTGAGCTTCACTCTTCATGCAATAGAAAGCAGTAGCCAACGGGGACATGTCATACACCAATGGGAAGTGCACTGTGCTGCACATTGGGAGACGGGGGCTCTAGTCTTCCTTCTGCCTCCAGCCTGCTGTGTCACCTTGGGAGAGTTTCTTTGCTCCTTAATTTCCTCTGTGGTAAAGTGAGCACATTTTGGGGCCAGCATGGAAGTCAGGAGCAAGTCTCCTCAGGGAGACAGCGCAGGGATTTCATGGCCCTCTTCCGCACAGCCCAGAACTCGAGCAGGGGTGGCTTTCACTGTGCAGTCATGGGTCTCCTTGACTTGGAGATCCACCCCATGAGGACCTGGCTAGGGCAGCACAGATCCCCACACACCACCCCACAGCAAACATGTTTAAGGCCAGAAGGAACCACAGTCTGACCTCCTGTATAACACAGGCCCTAGAATTACACCCAGTCACCCAAGTATTGAACCCAATAACTTGATTTTTGTTACAGCACCTTCCACATAGAGCTGCAAACTCCTAAATCCCTCTCAGGGTCACTGCTTTCTATCCACCTTATAGTCCATTCATCCAGCCCATACTTCTTTTAACATGCTGGCAAGAATACTGTGGGAGACTGTATCAAAAGCTTTGCTAAAGTCAAGATATATCAAATCTAGCATTTTCCCTATATCCATAGAGCCAGTTATCTCATCATAGAAGGCCATCAGGTTGGTCAAGTATGACTTCCCTTTGATGAATCCATGTTGACTGTTCCTGACCACTTTCCTCTCCTCCAAGTGCTTCAAAATGGGATCCTTGACGACCTGTTTCAGGATTTTGCCATGGACTGAAGTGAGGCTGACTGGTCTATAGTTTCCCAGGTTTTCTTCCTTCTCTTTTTTAAATATGGGCACTATATTTTCCTTTTTCCAATCATCGGAGACCTCTCCCGATCACCACAAATGTTCATAGGTAATGGCCAATGGTTCTGTGATCGCATCAGCCAACTCCCTCAGCACTCTTAGATGCGTTAAATCTGGATGCATGGACTTGTGCATGTCCAGCTTTTCTGAATAGTCCTTAACCTGTTCTTTCACTCCTGAAGGCTTCTCACCTCCTCCCCGCATTGTGCTGCCCAGAGCAACAGTCGGGGAGCTTTTGAGTACTTCAGATTTTTCCACATCTTCTGTCACTCTGTTGCCTCCCTAGTTCCGTAAGAGCTGCCGCACTGTCTTGGCTAATAACCATTGTTGGATCGATCCTCTATGGACTGATCAATTTCTTTTTTTCCCAATTATACGTGTATCTAGTTCCTTTTTGAATGCAGTTTTTCTTTTAGCCATCACTGCATTCCCCTTGCAATGAGTTACACAGATTACATTTGTGTTGCTTGAAAATATGTCCTCTTGTTTATATTGAATCTGCTGCCTATTAATTTCATTGGGTAACCTCAGGTTTTTGCATATTGTGAGAAAGTAAAGAACATGTCCCTATTCACTTTGTCCACACCAGACATGATTTTGTAGACCTCTGTCATATCCCCGCTTAGAGATCTTTTTTCTAAATTGAACAGCCCAAGTCTTTTTAGTCATGGTGAAAATCCTATAGTGATGGAGGAGTTTGTGGGGAAGTCAGAGGGTCCTGCACCTCGACTTCACAGTGAGCCGTGACTCTCAGCCAGCGTGTAAACAGAAGGTTTATTTCTTGAAGAAACAGAATGTAGAACAGAGCTTGTTTGCAAAAAATCTGTGACTTTCAGTAAATTCATCTTTGGGGGAACCGGAAGGACATGCCGGACTTCCATCTCTCTGAGTTCCCCACAGCAGACTGCTCAGCTTCCAGTAGCCCAAGCTATGACATGCCCATTACTCCGCCTCATGGTCTATGTCTCCCTTCCCAGGAAAAGTTTCACCTGGTTGCATCCTGCTCCTGAGTCTCAGGTGACGAAGGACACTGGCCATCGCTTACATACAGAGAACTGGAGCCACATTACCTGACCTCAAGGGCCTCAGCCATAGTCACGCACCCGTATTCCCACCACTTAGGCATTGTGCAGCACAACCAGGGAAACTGAGGCACATAGAGTATTCAAACCGTAAGACTCAAATAGGCTCGCATATAACATAATAGCTTTCTAACAGGCAAGTGCTGGTGCCTAAAGGCCTTGTAGACTGATGTTCAAGATCTGTGGTCCCTGACACACAGACAGTAATGGAGACAGAGTCAAACAAGCCCATGGCAAGCTTCTCTCCTGGCGCCCTTTACTCTTGCTGCCAATCAAGTCGCACTAAGAAGACAAATTTTCTGACTCTGCTCCTCGGTGACACAAGCAATCAGAACAACTCACCTGACTGGGAATCCCTAGGGGACATGACCCAGTGATAATCCTAGACGTGTTGGGCTGGAAGGGATCTCACAAGTTCTCTAGCCCTGTCCCCTACACTCCAGGCAAACATTTTCCCAAGTGGCTGCTGATTTAAAGGGTTTCAGGTTTGGACGCCGGGCACCGGAATGAGGGAGGCCAAGGGCCATGGCCCCATCACTTATAGAAGTTGGAGGGTTAAGTGATATAAACCCTATTAGACTGGGCAACACCTGGATTAAGCAGCTTTTATCACCATAGTGGATATTGCAGTTCATAGCACACAGATTTCACCCTTGAAACTTGGGCCAGTCCCCTCTGTTGGAGTATTCCGTGTTGTGAGTGTCTTTGTTGCTTTCAGTGTAGGTGAGAGCAGGAGAAAGGCCAAGTGTGGGGTCCCTTTCTTCTGTTTTATAACTTCAGTCCCATGTGCTGGGAGAACAGAAGTCCAGGCATGTCTGGGGGCACTGCTGAGTCTCCAGGGAGGGTTGAGCAGTTACCATGGTGTGACCTGATTCACATGAGACATTGAACTGTAGCTCCCTTGCTGGACAATGGTTGTTGATGGGCTATTTCACACCCTGCCTGAACGCTGATTACTTTCCTTGCTGTTGACTCTGGGAAGCTAATATCTGGCTGATTCCCCACCTTACAGCTCGTTTTAGTGCCAACCAAAAAACAGCAGTCTCATAATTTCATATACACTAATAACATCCATATTTAGAGAGAATAGTGACTTTCAGCTGATCATAATCTTTCCCCTGACACCTCGCATGGCCTGTTTTATAACCAATATCACAGTTATACACAGATGAGGAATATGGGAGTTACAAGACGCTTACAGTACGTCACACTCAGTTTTGCAGTAAATCACCCCTCCTGCATTACACACGGTGCTTGTGAACATCAATAATAAAACAATAGCCAGTTTAGTTAAGCAAAAAGGAGAGTTAAGTAGAAACGAGAGCGAGATGGAAACAAATGGATACGATATGAAATCACAAAAGGAGAACTTGGGTCAGTGGCGTATTATTGCCTGGGCCAACAAGGCCTAGGCCTAAGGTGGCAAATTTGCAGGAGGGGTAAATTTAAAATAACAGCCCAGGATTTTTGTAATTGCGTCATCGTGCGCCGCGATTCTACCAATCATGATAGCGCGTATTGAAACTGCCAATGACGGCTCGATGGAGACGCCATTTAGTAAACAACATGCTCGGGACTGGAGTCGCGTCTATCCTAAGCATTAATTAACAATATGACCGGAAGGAAGAAATTAAGTGGTGCTCAGTTAAAAAAAAATGCTATACAGAAGAAAGAAATGGAAAATGAAATGATAGCAAAAGCGCACAAAATTGATTCCTCTGTTGTATCAGTTAGTGCCAACAGTGAGACAGAAAAAGAAGTTGAAAGAAGTAGTGAAGTAAAAAGTGAAAATATTGATGTTGATGTGGAAAATATTGATGTGTATAAAGTACACAATAAAACTAATGAAGAAATTCCGGTTGTGGTTAGTGTTGAAGAAAACCTTCGAAATACTAGAGTATCAGAGGCTACCGGGAATCATGTTGCTTTGGATATCTTTGACAATACTGCAGAGATTTGCAAATTCCATCGATCAGAAATTCAATCTGACATTGGAATATCTACCATAAGTGAAGACCCGGCCCAATGGATATTGAAAGATGCTACAATTGAGTATTTATCAACACATGTTATTAAACAAAATATAGATAGTGATTTTATTAACTGAAAAAGACAATATACTGATAAAGTGTGTGTTCTAACCAAAAATGTGTTTGAATGACATCTTTTAAACAGTGAAATAAAGCCATGGAAATATCTTGTTTATTCGGAGAGCAAAGGAGCCGTGTTTTGTGCCCCATGTCGATTATTCGGAGGGATTTCTAGTCTGGCGACGAGTAGATACCATGACTGGAAAAACATATCAGCTCAACTATGTGAACAAGAAAATTTGACTGAAGATAAAATGTGTGTACTGACAATGGTGAGGAGAGGCGAGATATCCGGAAGAATTGATATGAATTTAAAGTTTCAAATGGAAGAAGACATTATGCATTGGAGAAATGTGTTGAAGAGGATTGTAGCAGCGGTAAAGAAACTTTCAAGTGGAGGACTTGCATTTAGAGGTTAAGTGGAAAAATTTGGATCACCTTATAATGGCAATTACATGATGGCCCTTGAGCTTGTCGCAGAATTCGACCCATTTTTAGCAAGTCACATTGAACTTTATGGAAATGAAGGTTGAGATAACTTTATCTTATCTTTCATCCTATACATGTAATGAATTTATAACATTGATGGCGTCAAATGTGATCTCAAAAATTATTAAAGAAGTAAAAGAAGCCAAATATTTCTCAATAAGTGTTGACTCAACTCCCGACATATCTCATGTTGATCAATTGTCTTTTATATTGAGATATGTAAACGATGATGGCATACCACTGGAGAGGTTTCTTTGTTTTTTTCCAAATACTGGCCACAAATCAGAACAATTAGCTGATGCTGTACTTTCAACTTTGAATTGTTATGGATTAGATATTGCAAACTACCATAGCCAGTCGTGTGACAATGCCACTAACATATCCGGTGTCTATAGCGGGATGCAAGCAAGAATTAAGACTATAAATCCTTATGCTGTGTATGTGCCTTGCTCTGCGCATTCTTTAAATCTGGTTAGAGTATGTGCAGCAGAAAGTTGTCAAGAAGCATGTTCATTTTTCTCAACTGTCCAACATCTTTATTCATTTTTTTCTGCCTCTACTCACCGGTTGGAGATTTTACTCTCTAATTTGAAGCCAGGCAGTAAAGTAATAAAACAACTTTCTGAGACTCACTGGTCATCTCGAATGGAAGCTTGTTATAATTTCAATGAAAACTGGAATGCTGTAATTAAAGCTTTAGATACAATAAAGGAAGATGCTACTGAGCAACTTGTTACATGTAATGAAGCTGCAGGCCTGCAGCGAAAACTCGATCGACTTGAGGCAGCTTTTATGGCTGTGTTTTGGAGCTTACCCTTGGAAAGTTTTCATATAACTAGCCAAAAACTGCAAAATGTTTGTATTGATAAACAGACAGTTGTAGAACTCTACAGTTCACTGACAGGATACATTAACTCTATATGGTACTTCTTTGATACGTACGAAGAGAATGCCAAAGAAAAAAAAAACACCTGAAATTGAAGACTATGACTTTGAGACGAAGTGAAAAAGAAAGCGTAAACTGCAAGTTGAGAAGACACGTGAAGTTGAGGTGGAAATGTGTGGAAGAGAAAAATTTAAAGTAGATACATTGTAACAATACTAGACCTTGCATGTTGTGAATTGAAACGCAGAAGTAATGTGTGTCAAGACATTTATGGCAGATTTCAGTTTCTCTCTAACATTACCAACACTTCAACAGCAGATATAACAGTTAATGCTAAAACATTACAGCTATGCTACCAAGGCGATTTAGAAGAATCATTTGTTAATGAGTGTTTACATTTTCAATCATATTTGGAAGGCGTTGAGATTCCTGAAAATGAAAAGAAGTCAATTCTAAGATATTGCAGCCTTCTTCGAAATTGAGACATTCATTCAGTATATCTAAATCCTGATATTGCCTTCCGAATGTTCGTTTACACACCTGCTAAAAACTGTTCAGCAGAACAATCATTTTCGGCATTCAAAAGGGTGAAAATCTATTTGAGGGCTAATCTCAGTGAAGAAAAATTAAACTCTCTTTCTCTCCTGACAATTGAAAAGGATCTAACAACTTCTCTGGATTATACAGAATTAATTAATAAGTTTGCCACTCAAAGGTGTAGGCGTAAATAAATGTAATTACTTACTACTCAAATATTTCTATTTCTTTCATTCTATCTACATAAAATAAAAGATAAATATTTGATATAAAACCAGACTTCCGCTTGAACGTGGCATTTTGGATCCATGTGCGGTCCCGCGCTATAATCTAAATTCCACTATACAGACTAAAACTAAAAAAAACTAAAACAAGTTCATATGGGGCCAGTTTTTGGGGGTGGCAATTATTTCAAGGCCTAAGGGCGGCAAAATCATTAATCCGCCACTGACTTGGGTCAATAGTTCTCTTCCATAGAATCATAGAATTGTAAAATATTAGGGTTGGAAGAGACCTCAGGAGGTTTCTAGTCCAACTCCCTGCTCAAAGCAGGACCAACATCAACTAAATCATCCCAGCCAGGGCTTTGTCAAGCCAGGCCTTAAAAACCTCTAAGGATGGAGATTCCACCTCCTCCCTAGGGAACCCATTCCAGTGCTTCACCACCGTCCTAGTGAAATAGTGTTTCCTAATATCTAACCTAGACCTCCCCCACTGCAACTTGAGACCATTGCTCCTTGTTCTGTCATCTGGTACCACTGAGAACAGCTGATCTCCATTGTCTTTGGAACCCTCCTTCAGGTGTTTGAAGGCTGCTATCAAATCCCCCCTCACTCTTCTCTTCTGCAGACTACACAACCCCAGTTCCCTCAGCCTCTCCTCATAAGTCATGTGTCCCAGCCCCCAAATCATTTTTGTTGCCCTCTGCTGGTCTCTCTCCAGTTCATCCACATCCCTTCTGTAGTGGGGGGACCAAAACTGGATGCAATACTTCAGGTGTGGCCTCACCAGTGCCGAATAGAGGGGAATAATCCCTTCTCTTGATCTGCTGGCAATGCTCTTACTAATAGAGCCCAATAACGTGTTAGCTTTCTTGGCAACAAGGGCTCACTGCTGACTCATATCCAGATTCCTCTCCACTGTAATTCCCAGGTCCTATTCTGCAGAACTGCTGCTTAGCCAATTGGTCACCAGCCTGTAGTGGTGCATGGGATTCTTCCATCCTAAGGGAAGGACTCTACACTCTGCTAATAAAGTAGGTTCCCCTCCCCTCCAAGTTTAGTCTGTTGCAAAACTGGCTGAATTCACAAGAACCAGGAACCAGTTTTTCATGAGAACTTCTGTGTCCAACAAGATGGCTCGCTAGCGAAAGGATCCAGAGGGCCTCTCCCCACCCTGCGTTATGTTGAAACTCTTCCGTTTCTGTTCATAGCCAGGTCAGTTCTGTCTGCTGTAATGTTCCTTCATTTACTCTCTAAGTGGTGTTGATTATTTGAAGTTGTCTCTGATGATTTTCTATGGATCATCTCGGGACAGACCGTGGCTGGAAAACTGAGCCTGGTATTACATCCCCAGCTAACCACCGTAGGGTGATGACGCCCTCTTGGAATGGCCATCACCTGGATACACTGCTCTGGTGACTAACTTCTCCTCCAGGTCCATAAAGCTCACTGTCAATATCACTGTGTTTCCTTAACTATTACCCAGACCTGCCTTTTGCAATAGTTATGAAGCTTGACAAGTTACAAGCTTTCTGCACACACCTTACATGCTACTCTTTATGGGTCAATATTCCATAAGGCTTGTGTGTGGTGTAGTGAGTTTGTCAGGACTGAGATATGAGCTGTTTGCAAGGCAGAGGGAACTCTTGGCTGGGGGCCTCAGTGTCACAAGGACCTTTCTAAATAACAAACAAAGGGAGAAATGATCAGATCAAACATGTAAGAGAAGGAAAGGGTTAATTCCCTGCTGCTCTTCCCCACCTGAGCCAGTCAGAGAGGCAGGTCCCTGAAGCTCTGTGCTGGCTCTGAGACCCCGCTAGGATTCCCAGGGCAGCAGTTTAAATATCAATGTACCTCAGCCCTGGTCAGTGCAGATTCCCTGCCCCAACCCGGTCACAGGCAGAGATTCCTCTTCCCCAGCTGGGGCTGGAGCCTGGTGAGTCATTTGCATGGAATGAATCTGTGAAGGGGCGAACGGAACATGAAACCTAGGAAATGTCTGAGCTGGAGTTGGCTAGAATGGGGGTGCTTAACTCTGACTGCAGGGGCAGGACGGGAGCTTGGCACTGAGATACGCTCCTGTGACTGCGCTGATGTTGGGTGTTGGGAAGAGGTCACCAGGTTACCCTGATCCACTCCCTTGGACGTCACCGGGGGTCTTCCGGTTTAACTCAGTGGGCTCTGGACTGGGCAATTCTTGGTTACGTGACTGTTCAGAGTAAACCTCATTGGAAACCTCCTCAGGCCCTGTAAAATTCTGCATCCCAAATCCCAAGGCCTTCACTCAGGCAACCCTTCCATTACATTCAATAAGGAGCTCAGAACTGGGTCCATTCCATTTGGCAGAAATTAGCTGGATTAAAGGAGCAGAGCCATAAAAGTCCAAACTGTATAATCCAATAGAAGCAATAGGTTATAAGGGCTGCTTTGATACTGATTGTGACGGGTTCCCCCCAGAGTACCATCTGGAACTGGGGTCCCCCTGAGCCCACTGACCCCCCAGCCTGGGCTGCCTCTCACACTATACAGCTGTGACAAACTGCAAAACCCTCCTGCCTGCACTTTCACCAACAGGTAGAGACACACCCAGTTGCAATTGGACACAGGCTCTTAAACCACCAGCTTTCCAGGCTAGAACCCCAGAGCAGTACCAGCCTGCCCTGGTCAAATCTGGGCAGCGTGTGTGTTTAATACCCCTTCACCTGTCACTCAGTGTGAAGATGACCATGCACGCTTGGGATAACCAAGCTGAGATTTTCCCCAAGCACTTCAGTCAAAGTTGACGGTTTAGATTATAACAGAACAAGCTTATTGACTATAAAAATAGATTTTAAGATTTTATATGAAGCTTAGGTTGCATTTTTCTTTATTTGCTAGGTAATCTGCTTTGATCTGCTTGATATCACTTATCATCACTTAAAATCTATTTTTGGTACTTAATAAACTTGTTTTGGCTTTATCTACACTAGTGAGTTGGAATGAAGTGCATGGGAAAATCATAGCTCCATTGGCAGAGGCTGTTGTATATTCCTTTCCACATTCAGGGAGCGGGCGAATTCTATGAGCTTACGCTGAACAGTTCTCAATGCAGGGTAAGACTGTAACATTGTGGGTTTACACTCCAGTGGGGTGTACGAATCTGGGAAGCTGGTGGTTAATTTGGCTGCAGCCTCTCTATTGTTGGTTGATGCAGTGGCTGGTTAGAGCCTGCATGTAACTGCAGCCAGGTGTGTCCCTACGTGTGTGGATGCTGGTGTAAGTGTAAGATCGGGAGCAGATCTGCAGCTTGTCACAGCAGCACAGTGTGAGAGGGGGCACAGACTGGTGCGTCAAAGGGCTCAATGAAACCCCAGTTCCATGTGGCCCCCATGGGGGAACCTGTCACACTGTAACAAATGCATTCCAGTCCTAGCTGACACTCGCCTTCTCACTGATTGTCTCTTTTGATGTTAGTTCCTAGAAATTGAATAGAAGATCCAAGTGATGATGCATGATGCCAGCTGACAATCACACGTTTTTTGACCCCGTGACCTTCATCCTGACCGGCATCCCAGGTACAGAGGAGTCTGATATCTGGATCTCCATCCCCTTCTGTCTGATGTACATTGTGACACTTTTTGGGAACTCTCTCCTACTATTCATCATACTAACAGAACAAAGCCTCCATGAGCCCATGTATCTATTCGTGTCCATGCTGGCCGGGTCCTGATCGGCGTCCTAGTGTATGATCTGCTTTGTGTTATCTGATCTCCGATCATACAGTTGCGGTCAAGATGCGTGGCTGTATTCTGTTTAGAAAGCGCGGGGAAATTTCTTTTGCTGGCCTGCTTCTGACCCAGAATGTTCTTTCATCCATGTCAGTCTTTAATGGCCGAGTCGGGCCATGCTCTGCTGGCATAGTGCGTTTTGATGCGACGATTGAACACATGTCGCACTGAGTCTAGTTATGCCACGAGAATACACCATCTATGATACTGAAGCAAGTCTGTGGTCGGGAAGATGGGGTTGGCAGTTGTCACAAGAAGTTTCTGTTTCATTTTCCCCATCATCTTTCTCGTGAAGCAGCTGAAGTTCTGCAGAACCAACCGCTTGCCTCACACCTTTTGTCGGTACATGACCATTGCCCGGCTGGCCTGCGACGACATCACAGTCAATTTCTGGTATGGAATAGCTATGGCTATTTTAGTAATTGGTTTGGATGCTGTGCTCATTGTTTTGTCTTATGGGCTGATCCTCAGAGCTGTCTTCTGGCTCCCCTCCAAGGACGCCCGGCTCAAGGCTCTCCACACCTGCGGATCCCACCTCTGTGTCATACTGATGTTCTATATCCCAGCCTTTTTCTCCTTTTTTGCACACCGATTTGGGCACATCATCCCAGGTTATATTCTCAACTTCCTGGCCAACCTCTATGTGCTCATTCCTCCCATGTTAAACCCCATTGTTTATGGGGTGACAACAAAAGAGATCCTGAAACGGGTGATCAATATGTTTCATCGGTGGTGCAGGAGAAGCTCCCTGCTGAGCTAAAACAGGACACAGAAAATGCTCTGGGACTTGGAAATTAAAATCAAGTTTTCATTGGAACTATAGGGATGTGTTTATTTTATACATCCACTGAGTAAGGTCGAAAGCTGGTCTCTCTCGTCAACAGAATTTGAGTCCAATGAAAGCTATTTCCTCCCCCAGTTTGTCTCTCAAATATCCTGGGACACACATGGCTGCAACAGCACAGTGCCCTGCCACAGAAAACAGCCAGACAGAGTGAGTCTTGTTCTAAGTTGAAGGGAAACAACAAAGGAAGAAAGCACAAAGGTAAAATCACGTTGTGAGAGCGAGAGCATGGTGTGTGCTCCTCTGTGACAAGCTGCATCCGAGCTGCACACTTAATTGCCAAGGAAAGCAGCAGCCAAGTGGGACATGTCATACACCAATGAGAAGTGCACTGTGCTACACATTGGGAGATGGGGGCTCTAGTCTTCCTTCTGCCTCCAGCCTGCTGTGTCACCTTGGGAGAGTTTCTTTGCTCCTTAATTTCCTCATTGGCAAAGGAGCACACTTTGGGACCAGCATGGAAGTCAGGAGCAAGTCTCATCAGGGAGACAGCACAGGGATTTCATGGCCCTCCTCCACACAGCCCAGAACTCGAGCAGGGGTGGCTTTGACTGTGCCATCATGGGCCTCCTCGACCTGGAGATCCACCCCATGAGGACATGGTTCGGGCAGCACAGACCCCAACACCCCACCCCACAGCAAACATGTTTAAGGCCAGAAGGAACCACAGTCTGACCTCCTGTATAACACAGGCCCTAGAATTACACTCAGTCACCCAAGTATTGAACCCAGTAACTTGATTTTTGTTACAGCACCTTCCACATAGAGCTGCAAACTCCTAAATCCCTCTCAGGGTCACTGCTTTCTATCCACCTTATAGTCCATTCATCCAATCCATACTTCTTTAACTTGCTGGCAAGAATAATGTGGGACACTGTATCAAAAGCTTTGCTAAAGTCAAGCTGTATCACATCTAGCACTTTCCGTATATCCACAGAGCCAGTTATCTCATCATAGAAGGCCATCAGGTTGTTCAGGCATGACTTCCCCTTGGTGAAAGCATGTTGACTGTTCCTGATCACCTTCCTATTAGGATATAGATATTCAGCCTGTCTGCAAAGGCCTAGGGTTTAAGAATGTAGGTGTATTCTTTTCACTTAGCTAGTTGTAGAGGTATAAAAGAAAGAATCAAAGATCATTGTCTGTGGAATGACCTTCTCTTACTGTGACAGGCTAAGGCCTTCAGCTAAGATGTAGTTAGGCAGCCATAAGCTGGGAAGTGTAGGGTCACATCCTCACATTCCAAACTAGTCACATTGAAATAAGGTGCTATTGGGCTATTAGGAAATAACAGTCCTGTCCTGAATATTCCATCATCTTCCAGAGAAGGGAAAGAGCCTAAAGATGTAAAAGGAAACTTAGCGTTTAATAGAATCCTGTCTGGCAAGGATCACTTATCAATAGAGACAGCTGAAACCTCATGTTCTGCTACAGACTGTAGTTGTGAAATCTTCCACTTCTGTATTGTTTTATATGTTTATTTGCATGGTCTCTGTCTGGTTCTGTGATTATTGCTATCTTTCTGCTGTATAGATTAATTTGTTGGGTGTAAACCAATGAAGTGGTGGTTAAAATAATTGATACATATAGTTAGGACTGGTTTGTTAAATTTTCAGTGAAATGAGTTGGTTAAGTATAGCTAAGCAGAAACTCAGTTTTACTGAAATATAGTCTGCAGTCATCAGAAAGGTACCGGAGAAGGGTTTTAAAATAGAGGAACTGGACTGGGATGGGGATTATTTATAAAATCACGTTCTTGCTAACCGGGGGAAATAGGGAATGAGGGCTCTTGGGAAGTCCAGACGGAACAGGGACGCACAGGCAAGGCTCTGTGGTGTCAGAGCTGGGAAGGGGGACACTGAGGAAGGAAACTGGAATCATGCTTGCGGGAAGTTCATCCCAATAAACATCGAATTGTTTGCGCCTTTGGCCTTTGGGTATTGTTACTCTCTGTTCATGCGAGAAGGACCAGGGAAGTGAGAGGGTGAAGGAATAAGCTCCCTAACACTTCTTCTCCTCGAAGTGCTTCAAAATGGATTCCTTGAGAACTTGTTTCAGGATTTTGCCGTGGACTGAAGTGAAACTGACCAGGCTGTAGTTCACCAGGTTTTCTTCCTTCTCTTTATAAAATATGGGCACTATATATGCCTTTTTCCAATCTTCTGGGACGTCCCCCAATCACAACACGTATTCCCAGATAATGGCCAATGGCTCTGCGATCGCATCAGCCAACTCCCTCAGCAGCTGTGGATGCATTACATCTGGATCCATGGACTTGTGCATTGTTGGATCGATCGTCTATGGACTGATCTATTTCTTTTTTTCCCAATTATACATGTATCTAGTTCCCTTTTGAATGCATTTGTAGTTTTTGTCATCACTACATTCCCCTTGCAATGACAGTAACAGGCATGTGCTGGTACCTAAGAGCCCTGTAGCCTGATGTTCAAGACCTGTGGTCCCTGATGCCCAGACAGTAATGGAGGCAGAGTCAAACAGGCCCATCGCAATCTTCTCTCCTAGCGCCCTTTACTGTTGCTGCCGATCAAGTCTAGACTGAGAAGACAAATTCTCTGACTCTGCCCCTTAATGACACAAGCAATCAGGGCAGTCGACCTGACCTGAGACACCAAGGGGACGTTACCCAGTTATAATCCTAGATGTGTAGGGCTGGAAGATACCTCACGGGTCATCTAGTCCAGTCCCCTACACTCCAGGCAAACATTTTCCTAAGTGGCTGCTGATTTAAAGGGTTTCAGATTTGGACACCGGGTCACCGAAATGAGGGGGGCCAAGGCCCCATCACTTATAGAAGTTCGGGGGTTAAGCCCTCCCAATATTTACCGGCCAGAAGGGCAAGCGACAGGGGGATGGGGTGGAGAGAAATGAGTGGGCAGCAGGGTATTGGGGAGAAGGGGTGGGATGGGGACCCAGGGGAAGGGGTGGTACAGGGTGGGGGCTCGGAGGATGTCTGGTGAGATGGAGGGGCCCCCTGAACTCTGCAGCCTGGGCTGTGATTCTCAATGTCTTTCTAATGACCAGCAGCAAATCCCTCTAGGTGCTAATGACCAGCAGCAAACCTCTCACTGATTACACGCAGCCGGACACCAGGGTGATTAGAAGAGCACACCAGGAAGCGGTGCGTATCAGAGAAGCTTTGAAAACGAGTTTCATCAGGGGCCAGGGTACGGTGTAACTGTTGTGTTTGTTTCCTCTTGATAACACCCCCCCTTGATTGACTCATTCCTTGTAAGCAACCCACCCTTCCCCTTTGATTACAGCTTGCTTAAAGAAATAAAGTCACTATCGTTTAAAAATCATGTATTCTTTATTAAAAAGTCATTATAAAAAGAGGGAGTCATTATAAAAAGAGGGAGAGAACTGACAAGGTATCCCGGGTGTGGTTTGGGAGAAGGATAGGAGGGAAGGAAAAGGCCATTAAACACATTTCAATGTAAA
>NC_133769.1:370796046-370804260 GCF_003597395.2 Chelonoidis abingdonii | reverse complement strand
AATAGCCATTGATGGACCTGTCCCCCATCAACTTATCTAAGGCTTTTTCAATCCTTTCCCATCACAACATCCCCTGGCAGTGAGTTCCACAGCTTAGCTCTGTGTTCCATTAAAAATCATACATTCTCTTTTTTGTATTAAATCTGCTACCCTGGTTTTTGCATTGTGTGAAAAAGTAAATAACATTTCTCTATTCACTTTCTCTGCACAGTCATGATTTTATAGACCTCTGTCATATGTGTATTTAAGATGATTTTTTTCCAGTGTGCATCATTTTTCACTTATCAATGCTCAATTTAATTGTCCATTTCATTGCCTAGTGACATCCCTCTGTAACTTTTCTCAGTCAACTTTGGATTAAAGTATCTTGAATAATTTTGTATCCTCTCCAAATTTTGCAGTTCATTGTTCACTCCCTTTTCTGGATCATTAAGGAATGTGTTGAACAGCACTGGTCCCAGTACAGGATCCTTGGGGGACCCCACTGTTTACCTCTCTCCATTGTGAAAATGGACCTTTTATTCCCCTGTATTTCCTATATTTTAACCAGTTACTGATGCACGAAGGGGCAGGGAGATGTAGTCCCATCACCGATAAAAGTTGGAGGGTTAAGCCCTCCCAGTGCTTACAGCCAGAATGGCGAGTGACGGGGGAGAGGGTGGAGAGGAGTGAATGGGGGCTCGGGGAGAAGGGGTGGGATGCAGCCTCGGGGGAAGGGGCTGTGTGATGGTGGGGCCTCAGGGGGAGGGGTGGTGCAGGCAGTGGCTAGGGGAGAAGGGGTGAGGTGGGTTTTCAGGGACAGAGGCAGGGCACGTCGGGGCCTTGGGAAAAAGGGCGGTGCGGTGGGGCAGGCCAGATTTCAGGCACTGGTGGGCTCCCCCCCAACACACACAGTTTTTGGGAGCTTCCAACGCTCCTGTTTGGATGCTGAGTTCAGTCATTCAAGGGCTGTCTTTTCACAGCTGCTGAGCACCCGCCACTCCAATGGCAGAGAGTGGGAGTTGCGAGTGCTCAGCACCTCTTGAAATCTAGGCTGAGGTGTGTCCCAGGATGGGTGCTGCAGCAGGTCAACTCTGCGCCTTGGTAGAGCAACATGGGAACCACCAGACTGGATGGAGCCGGGTCCATCTAGCCCAGTAGCCAGTCACCAGCAGTGGCCAGCACTAGATGCTTCAGAAGTAGCTGTGAGAATCTCTCATGAGGGGATATGGGATAATCTTCCCCTCACACCCTGCATCCCAGCCTTATCTCTAACAGAGATTGGCTTAAACCTCGAGCCATGGGGGTCACTCTCCCTTACAAAATGTGTGTGGTAATTAGGTCTGGTAATTCTGGGTATTTTTGATAGATAAATGTCCAATCGCTTTTTGAATCTTTCCAAAGTTTTGGCCTCAACAAAATCCTGCAGCAATGAGTTCCACAGTTTGATTATCTGTTTTGTGAGAACGTATTTCCATGTACTGGTTTTTATTGGCCACCTTTTACTTTCTTTGCATGTCCCTTGTACTAGTGCTATGAGAAGAAGAGCAGCTCCAGATTTCCCCTCTCTCTACCGCCTACCATCTTCCATAAACACAGAGCAAGACAAGGTGCGGGAGGGGATATCTTTTCTTGGAGCAACTTCTGGTGGGGAGAGTGACTTGCTTTCGAGCTACATGGAGCAGTTCTTCAGGTCTGAGCAAGGTACAGATAGTTTAGTGTGAGTAGTTTGCACCTATTCAAAGGGACCATTCAAAGTGATAGGGCTGACAGAAGTTGGTCCAATGAAAGATATTCCCTCCCCCACCTTGTCTCTCTAATATCCTAGGATAGATGGTGCTACAATGATATGACACACACATACAGGTTTTCAGGACGGTTGGACTAAGTGAGCCTAAAGGCAGTCTGTCTAAAAACGACTATGATGGTTCTTTCGCCTCCCAGGACTGTGAGTCACCCTGTTACCCCCTGACTCCAGGATCCAGTTTTTCCTGAGAACATCCCCGCACCAGGAGATGTCTCTTCCGTGAAAGAATCCAGACAGCCTCTCCCCACTTTGTGTTATCATGAAAGAGTCGTTTTTCTCTGTTCATAGGCCAGGCAATCCTGTCTGTTGTACGGTTCCTTTATTTACCTCCAAGTGGTGTTGACTGCACTTGTCTCTCATGGTTTTCCACTGATAATCTTGGGCTGGAGCAAGGGTGGACAATTGAGTCTGGCATTATATCCCCGGCTAAGCAGGGCGGGGTGACAACGCCCTCCTTGAATGGTCATCACCTAGACACACTGCCCTGGTGACTAACTTCTCCTCCAAGTCCATAAAGCTCACTGTCAATAGCAATATGTTTCCTTAACTATTACACGGACATACCTTTTGCAATGGTTATGAAGCTTGACAAGTTACAAGCTTTCTGCACAAACCTTACATGTTACTCTTTATGGGTAAATATTCCATAGGACTTGTGTCTTTTGTAGTGAGTTTGTCAAGCCAGAAACAAGACCTGTTTTCAAGGAACTCTTTGCTGGGGGCCTCAGTGTTACAAGGACCTTTCTAAATAACAAACAAAAGGAAAAATAATCAGAACAAACAGGTGAGAGGAGGAAAGGGTTAATTCTCTGCTGCTCTTCACCACCTGAGCCAGGCACAGAGGCAGGTCCCTGGGGCTCCGTGCTGGCTCTGAGCTCCCCCTGGGATTCCCAGGGCAGCAGTATAAATATCCCTGTACCTCAGCCCCGGTCACTGCAGATTCCCTGCCGCCTGCAGCTCCTCAACCCAGTCACAGACAGAGATTCCTCCTCCTCAGCTGGGGCCAGAGCCTGGTGAGTCGTTTGCATGGAATGAATCTGTGAAGGGGCGAATGGAAACATGAAACCTAGGAAATGTTTGAGCTGCGGTTGGCTAGAATGGGGGTGCGTAACTCTGAGTGCAAGTGCAGGACGGGAGCCGGGCTCTGAGATACACTCCTGTGACTGTGCTGAGGTTGGGTGTTAGGAAGCGGTTGCCAGGATACCCTGATCCAATCCCGCACATGTCACTGGGGGTCTTGCTGTTGAACTCAGTGGGCTTTGGACTGGGCCATTCTGAGTTACGTGACAGTAGAATAAATCTCATTAGAAACCTACTCAAGCCCTGTGATATTCTACACCCCAAATCTCAAGGCCTTCACTCAGGCAACACTTCCATTAACTCCATAAGAACACCAGGACTGGGTTAGTTCTAGTTGGTAGGAATCAGCTGGTTTCAAGGAGCTTAGCTGTGAATGTCCGAACTGTAGAACCCAGGAGCAGCCGATTATGAGGGCTTCTTTGATACTGATTTCTCATCTACTTAGGGTGACCTCATCTCCCTATGCTGAATGCAGGACACTTGGTAAAATTGCTTGTATTCAAGGGAGCTCCCTGGCAATCAATGAGAACTATGCAGTGCAAATGTTCAAATTAACAACAAGTTGACTGAGCCCCTGTTAAAAACAACTATGGCAGAGTTGTTTTCTTTGTAACTAACTTCTTCTCTTAAGGCTTAGGGTTACATAGGGGAGGTGACACACACAGCCCTACCCGCCCACACACACACAAGGAGAGGGTGACACACACACATTCCTGTACACCTCTCTCACAGAAGCGGGGGTGAATGACCAACCGATCTGACTCCCTTTCCTGCGCACTGCTAGACCTTTCATGCCCCCGGGATGCATCTGCCTTTCTGCTACCTGCACGAGTCTTTGCAAGGCAACATGTGGGGGCAGGGGGAATAAAGGTCAATACCACCCCCTCCTCCCCAACCGATTTCTGCCAGGGTTCACACCAAAAGTGTCCAGCGCAGCCTTTCACACAGAGCCGGAGGAAGGGACGGGAGCTGCTTCCAGTTGCAGGGGAAGTAGGAGGAAGTGGGGAAGGGATAAGAACATAAGAATGGCCGTTTGGGATAAAAAAGGCCCATCAGCCCTATACCTGTCTACGAAGGGCCAATGCCAGATCCCAGAAGAATGTGCAGAAAAGGGAATCAGGCAAGTGATCCAATCCCTGTCAACCTAATCGCAGCATCTGGCAACAGAGGCTAAGGACACCATTCTGCTGTTCCTGCTAACAAGCCATTGATGGTCCTACCTCCATGAATTATATCTAGTTCTTTCTGATCCCTGTTATAGTCTTGGCCTTCACAGCATCTCTGGCAAAGAGTTCCACAGGTTTGACTGTGCATTGGGAAGAAATACTTCTCTTTTTGTTTTTAACCTGCTGCCTATTAATTTCATTGGTGACCCTAGTTCTTGATTTATAAGAAGGAGTAAATAACATTTCCTTATTTACTTTCTGCACACCAGTCATGTGTTTTATATAACTCTATTATATCCCTCCCTTAGTCATCTCTCTTCCAGCTGAGAAGTCCCGTCTTATTAATCTCTCCTTGTATGGTCTCCGTTCCATACTCCTAATCATTTTGTGCCTTTTCTGAATCTTTTCCTCCAATATATCAATTTTTGACATGAGTGACCACATCTGCACACGGTATTCAAGATGTGACACCACGGATATATAAAGAGGCAATATGAATTTTTTGTATGCTATCTTCCCTTTTAATGATTTCAACATTCTGTTCACTTTTTGACTGCCGTTACGTACTGAGTTGGATGTTTTCGAGAACTATCCACAATGATGTCAATCTGTTTCTTGAGTGGTAACAGTAATTTAACACCCCATCATTTTATATGTAAGTTGAGATTATTTTTCCAACATGCATTACTTTGCATTTATCAATATGAATTTCATCTGCCTTTTCTTGTCCAGTCACAGTTTTAGAGATTTCGTAGCTCTTCGCACTCTGTCTGGGACTAACTAACTGGAGAAGTTTTGGATCATCTGCAAATTTTGCTACCTCACTGTTTATCCCTTTTTCCAAATCAGGTATGAATAACTTGAATAGACTGTCCCGTACGGTCCCTGGGGACACCACTATTACTCTCTCCATTCTGAAAAGTGTCCATTTATTCTACCCTTGTTTCCTATCTTTTAACCAGTTATCACCATGAGAGGGCCTCTCCCTTATCCCATGACAGCTTATTTGTGAAAGCCTTGGTGAGGGACCTTTCAAAGGCTTTTGAAAATTGAGTACACTCTATCCACTGGATCCCCTTGTCCAACATGCTTGTTGAGCACCTGAAAATTCTTAGCAGATTGGTGAGGCATGATTTCTTTAAAAAACATGTTGACTCTTCCAACAAATTATGTCCTTTTAGTTGTCTGACAATTTGTTCTTTACTATAATTTCAACCAGTTTGCCTGGTACTGAAGTCAGGTTTACCGGCCTGTAATTGCCGGGATCAACCTCTACAGCCCTTGTCTTAAAAATTGGCTACATTAGCTTCCTCCAGTCATTTGGTACAGAAGCTGGTTTAAATGATAGTAACAGACTGCAGTTAGTAGTTCTACAATTTCACATTGGAGTTCCTTCAGAACTCTTGGGTGAATCCATCTGGCCTGGTGACTATTACTGTTTAGTTTATCAATTTGTTCCTAAACTCCTGTAATGACACCTCAATCTGGGAGTTTCTAGATTTGTCATCTAAATGAATGGCTCAGGTTTGGGAATCTCCCTCATATTTCAGCTGTGAAGATTACCTGGCTCGTGGATTTGCAGAGCACATCTTTCTCTTCCCTGTCGTTTCCCCCCCCCCACTGCAGGCCACCCAACGATCCCAGCTGCCTCTGTCCCCTGGCTACAGTGGAGGCAGGAAAGGGTTAAGCCCTGAGCAGCATTGTGGCAGCAGGGCCCTGAGAAGCTGACTGCAGGGCTTCAGCGATCCAGGATAGAGAGGTGGCTCAGCAGGGAGGATGCCTAGGGGATGGATAGACCAGCACCTCAGGGGCAGGACCCAGGTGGGACTGGGGGGGGAAAAGGGTGCAAGCCCCTGCTGAGGCTGCTGTGCAGCCTGGAGATTTGTGGCATGAACAGGCGTGCAATTGCTTCCCTCTCGCTCCCACCCCCTCCACTGCAGAGCTTAGCTGAGGGGCGGAGAGGCTGCCCCGTGCCAGCGTGTGCGGTCCCAGCAACCTCCTGGCCAGTGCCCCAGGCTGGAGGTCTGGGTTTCCCGGGGGCACGCACCAGCCAGAGGCAGTGGGCGAAGGAAAGGCCGGCTGGCTAGTCTGTGTGAGCTGAGTGCTCTGATGAGGGGCTGGTCCTGCACAGCGCGGGAGCAGACGCCACTGGCGGACATGGAGAAGCAGTGGGGCTGGATGGGGGGAGGGCGAAGGGACAAAGCATGAGGGGGAACACGTAAAGGGCTGATGGGTGGGCAGCAGAGATGACACATAACCACTGCCCGGTGCCTGCCCCCACTTACCAACCACTGCAGCTTGCAGTGTGCAGCCGGTGACAATGGGAAATGGGACGAGGGGTGGGGCCCTGTGGCCTGTGAGCCGGCACATAGCGTGGGCTCAGCTGAGGGAGAAGCAGGGGGAGTGGGGGCTCTGTATGCTGCATCTTTGCCCTGTCACCAGCCTTGCACCCCCACCCCCATCGCCGGGCCAAGACTCCCCCGCTCACCACTGGTAGGAGGACATCTAGAAAGCAGGGATCTGGCCAGCAGCAGGACCTGCTAGTATGAATAGAGGGAGATAGAAAATACAAGACAATTTGCCTGCTTGAAGAAAAAGTTGAAACACCTGTAGAAGGGCTTAAATATGGGACTGTCCCTTTAAAAACGGGGCATCTGATCCCCCTACACCTACTGCAGCTGTAGTTCTCTGGAGCAGAGCTACCAGCTCAGACAGGGTTAAAATGCTGCGTCTGTGCAGCTGCACCGCTGTGGTGCGTTAGTGGAGACACTCTGCGCTGATGGGGGAGAGCTCCCCAGCAGCATAGTTAATCCTCCTCCCCGAGAGGCTGTAGCTATGTCGACACAGGGGGTCAGGTTGCTGTTACTATGTCGCACGCAGGTGAGGATTTTTCACAACCCTGAGCAATGTAGTTATCCCGATATATGTCTGTAGTGTAGACCAGAGCTTCACTGAGATTGTCCTGCATATTTAGGACCAAATCCTGAAAAAAAATTGCCACTTTACTCAGGTGAGTGTTTTCATAAAAGTCAATGGGAGATTCTTGGGAATGAGTTTACTTGTGTGCTTGAGTGTTGGTCGGGTCAAGGCCTCAGAGCCAGTAGGATCCAGCAGGAGGATTGTGAAGGAAAGAGGTTCTGCTCTCATCCTGTCACTAACTAGGAGTGACTCCGCAGTAGTGAGTGTAAATAGGTGTAAGTGCCAGAAGAACCAGTCATGTGGCTGCTTTAATTCACTTTCACAGTCACCGCTTGAGCCCTAAGAGCAACTCTAGCTAATGTGCAGAGGAGAGATTCTGCTGTGGACAGCAACACCAGGAGTGTGTGCCCTGCTTCACCTGGGGCCAGAACCATCCAAACCATCTTCCCTCTTCTGGAATGGAGATGTTATGTCAGAGGGGCAGTACAGAACTTATTGTGGGTTACTAGTGTGGTAAAATGTTCGGCTGTGTGTGGTGTGTGTGTGTGTGTATTCCCTCTGTGTCCTGTCCCAGCTCTGCGCAGACAGTAGGCACAGCAGACCTCGAGTGAACCACCGAATGACCACAAGATCCGTTAAAGTACGAAAGGCACCCCGCCAGCTTTATTCTCGATGAAGCACGGCAGTAATATCTCGCAGGCTACACATGAACACTAATAGATGTGTGCCTGTTAGAATGAACCAGCTTAGTGAACAGTGGGTCTTTCCATTCCTCCCTAGGCTAGACAGAGACACTCCTTTTGAGGCTCCATTTCATACATCAATACAAACAAGTCACATACTGACACTCTAACAACGTTAAGTTAATTCACAGTCTCTGATGTAGCTCTTACCACCATCACTCGTATACCTCTACCATCACACTGTCAACTCGATCATATCTTAGGATGGGTCACCATGTTCCTGTTATCTGTAGGAAAAGAGTTGGTATGGAGGTGTTCTGGTACCACCCTTCTGAAATGTGTTTATTTGAGTGCTCTGTGCCCAGCACCTCTTAGAAATGTGTGGTTTTCCAATATCAGCCCTGGCTTGCCAGATTCTGTGAGCAGGGCCTGCCTCTAGCTTACAGCCTAATTTTGCTTTATATCAACAAGGCTTTGACCGTTACTTTAGCCCAGGCCTCAGGCCTCATACAGGCCTCTACTACAAGGGCTTATGTCTCAGGCTTTCTTCCTACTACAGTTCCGGAGTATGATGAGTGTT
>NC_133769.1:370749354-370786013 GCF_003597395.2 Chelonoidis abingdonii | reverse complement strand
GAGAAAATCAGTGAGACTCAGGTGTACGCTCGGGCACTGGAGCGCATTTGTTGAGAGAATCACAGATATCCATCTAGAACTCCTGTACACAAAAATTTGTTGTAGACAACTGCCTGTCAGTGTTCGACCGAAACATATCCAGTAACACTCCTACTGGAGGAACTGTCCAGTAGGAAGAAACTGAGACCATAAGCCTTGTAGGTAGAGCCCTAGTATGAGGCCTGAGGCTGGGCTAAGTAACGGTCACCAGCTTGTTGATCATACAGCAAATTAGGGCTGTAAGCTAGAGAGCAGCCCTGCTCACAGAATCTGGCAAGCTCAGGGTGATATTGGAAAAACCACACATTCTATGAGGTGCTGGCCACAGAGCACCAAAATAAACACATTTCAGAAAGGGTGGATACCAGAACAGCTCACACCACCAACTCTCTTTCCTACAGATAACAGGAACTGGTGACCATGTAGAAGATATGATCACGTTGACAGCGTGTGCAACTGGATAGAGTTACCGAGCGGTGATCCGGCGCATGGTCACCCCAGCTACGGTCACGCAGACTGTGAATTAAACTTGTACCCAAGGCAGGCTCTTTCAAAATTTTCTAAGAAGGCCTCAGTGTCATCCCCTGCCTTGTAGGTGGGAAATTTCTTGTGATGTGGAACAATAACTGGAGAAGTGTTGTTAGGATTGGCTGTGTTCTCTTGCTTAGCCTGTTCTAATGCCAGGGCCTGCCTCTGGAGTTCCAACTCTTTCTCTTTTATCTCCAGCTCTCTCCTGTGGGCAGCCTCTCTTTCTCTTTCTCTCAGCTCCATCTCTTTTTGTTTTATTTCTAGTTCTTGTAGTTTCTTTTCAATGTCTTGTTTGTGGTCTGTGTCTTTGATTTGTTCCTCTGCCTCCAGTTTCTCTCGTTCCTGTTTCAGGGCATCCTTGGTAGTCATGGTTCCTGCTTTCTTGTGTTGCGGTGCTCTCTGGTGTTTATTGCCTGAACTGCGGCTTCTCTGTTGCTTCCTCAGGGTTTGCTTAGCAACAGTCTTTCTACTTTTTTTCTAACCTAGCCTTCCCTGATAAAACTAGAACAACCCCCCCCCTTCATTTGCATGTGTGTTCTGCTGGTGTAGTTGACAAACAGCTGGAGTTGTATTGTTTAACAAACGACCCTTGTTAAACCTTAATGGCCCTGCCTGAGACAATCTTTATGCACAGCCAGAAAGGAGCAAGGAAAAAAAAATTCTCTGGCTGTAGGTTTAAAAACCCCTTCTCTCTGCTTATAAGCAGCTAGCAGAGAAAAAGAAAATACTAATCTTAGTGGCTTTTGGATTCTTACTTCATCCCACCACTGCCTACCATGTACAACAAAACAAGAAAGCACAAATGTAAAATCACCCTGTGAGAGAGCACGGTGTGTGCATCTCTTCTGTGAGAAGCTGCATCTGAGCTTCACTCTTCATGCAATGGAAAGCAGTAGCCAATGGGGACATGTCATACACCAATGGGAAGTGCACTGTGCTGCACATTGGGAGACGGGGGTTCTAGTCTTCGTCCAGCCTGCTGTGTCACCTTGGGAGAGTTTCTTTGCTCCTTAATTTCCTCTGTGGCAAAGTGAGCACATTTTGGGGCCAGCATGGAAGTCAGGAGCAAGTCTCCTCAGGGAGACAGTGCAGGGATTTCATGGCCCTCATCCGCACATCCCAGAACCCGACTAGGGGTGGCTTTCACTGTGCCATCATGGGTCTCCTCGACTTGGAGATCCACCCCATGAGGACATGGTTCGGGCAGCACAAATTCTCACAGACCACAGAATTACAGAATTAATTAATAAGTTTGCCACTCAAAGGTGTAGGCGTAAACAAATGTAATTACTTACTACTCAAATACTTCTTTTTCTTTCATTCTATCTACATAAAATAAAAAATAAATATTTGATATGAAACCAGACTTCCACTTGAACGTGGCATTTTGGTTCCATGCGCGGTCCCGCGCTATAATCGAAATCACACTATACAGACGAAAACTAAAAAAAAATAAAACAAGTTCATATGGGGCCAGTTTTCGGGGGTGGCAATTATTTCAAGGCCTCAGGGCGGCAAAATCATTAATCCGCCACTGACTTGGGTCAATAGTTCTCTTTCATAGAATCATAGAATATTAGGGTTGGAAGAGACCTCAGGAGGTATCTATTCCAACTCCCTGCTCAAAGCAGGACCAACCCCAACTAAATCATCCTGGCCGGGCTTTGACAAGCCGGGCCTTAAATACCTCTAAGGATGAGATTCCACCACCTCCCTAGGGAACCCATTCCAGTGCTTCACCGCCCTCCTAGTGAACTAGTGTTTCCTAATATCCACCCTAAACATCCCCCACTGCAACTTGAGACCATTGCTCCTTGTTCTGTCAACTGCCGCCACTGAGAACAGCTGATCTCCATTGTCTTTGAAACCCTCCTTCAGGTATTTGAAGGCTGCTGTCAAATCCCCCCTCACTCTTCTCTTTCGCAGACTAAATAAGTACAGTTCCCTCAGCCTCTCCTCATAACTCATGTGTCCCAGCCCCCTGATCATTTTTGTTGCCCTCTGCTGGACTCTCTCCAATTTATTCACATCCCTTCTGTAGTGGGGGATCCAAAATTGGATGCAATACTCCAGATGTGGCCTCACCAGTGCAGAATAGAGGGGAATAATCACTTCTCTTGATCTGCTGGCAATGCTCCTACTAATAGAGCCCATGAAGCTTTTAGCTTTTTTGGCAACAAGGGCTCACTGCTGACTCATATCCAGATTCCTCTCCACTGTAATTCCCAGGTCCTATTCTGCAGAACTGCTGCTTAGCCAGTTGGTCACCAGCCTGTAGTGGTGCATGGGATTCTTCCATCCTAAGGGAAGGACTCTACACTCTGCTAATAAAGTAGGTTCCCCTCCCCTCCAAGTTTAGTCTGTTGCAGAACTGGCTGAATTCACAAGAACCAGGAACCAGTTTTTCATGAGAACTTCTGTGTCCGACAAGATGGCTCGCTAGCGATAGGATCCAGAGGGCCTCTCCCCAACCTGCGTTATGCTGAGACTCTTCCGTTTCTGTTCATAGGCAGGTCAATTCTGTCTGCTGTAATGTTCCTTCATTTACTCTCTAAGTGGTGTTGATTATTTGAAGTTGTCTCTGATGGTTTTCTATTGATCATATCGGGACAGAGCGTGGCTAGAAAACTGACCCTGACATTACATCCCCAGCTAACCACCGTAGGGTGATGATGCCCTCTTGGAAAGGCCATCACCTGGATACACTTCCCTGGTGACTAACTTTTACTCCAGGTCCATAAAGCTCACTATCAATATCACTATGTTTCCTTAACTATTACCTGGACATGCCTTTTGCAATGGTTATGAAGCTTGACAAGTTACAAGCTTTCTGCACACACCTTACATGCTACTCATTATGAGTCAATATTCTATAAGGCTTGTGTGGTGTAGTGAGTTTGTCAGGCCTGAGATATGAGCTGTTTGCAAGGCAGAGGGAACTCTTGGCTCGGGGCCTCAGTGTCACAAGGACCTTTCTAAATAACGAACAAAGGGAGAAATGATCAGATCGAACAAGTAAGAGGAGGAAAGGGTTAATTCCCTGCTGCTCTTCCCCACCTGAGCCAGTCACAGAGGCAGGTCCCTGGGGCTCAGTGCTGGCTCTGAGTCCCCGCTGGGATTCCCAGGGCAGCAGTATAAATATCCCTGTACCTCAGCCCTGGTCAGTGCAGATTCCCTGCCGCCTGACGCTCCCCGACCCGTCACAGGCAGAAATTCCTCCTTCCTAGCTGGGGCTGGAGCCTGGTGAGTCGTTTGCATGGAATGAATCCGTGAAGGGGCGAATGGAAACATGAAACCTAGGCAATGTTGAGCTGGGGTTGGAGAGAGTGGGAGTGCGTAACTCTGACTGCAGGGGCAGCACGGGAGCCGGGGCTCTGAGATACGCTCCTGTGACTGCGCTGAGGTTGGGTATTGGGAAGAGGTCACCAGGTTACCCTGATCCACTCCCTTGGACGTCACCGGGGGTCTTCCTGTTGAACTCAGTGGGCTCTGGACTGGGCAATTCTTCATTACGTGACTATTCAGAGTAAACCTCCTTGGAAACTTCCTCAGGCCCTGTAATATTCTGCACCCCAAATCCTGTGGCCTTCACTCAGGCAACACTTCCATTATATTCAATAAGGAGCTCAGAACTGGGTCCATTCCATTTGGCACAAATTAGCTGGATTCAAGGAGCAGAGCCGTAAAAGTCCAAACTGAATAATCCAGAAGCAATAGGTTATAAGGGCTGATTTGATACTGATTGTGACGGGTTCTCTCCAGAGTACCATCTGGAACTGGGGTCCCCCTGAGCCCACTGACCCCCAGCCTGGGCTGCCTCTCACACTATACAGCTGTGACAAACTGCAAAACCCTCCCACCTGCACTTTCACCAACAGGTAGAGACACACCCAGCTGCAATTGGACACAGGCTCTTAAACCACCAGCTTTCCAGGCTAGGACCCCAGAGCAGTACCAGCCTGCCCTGGTCAAATCTGGGCAGCTTGTGTGTTTAATACCCCTTCACCTATCACTCAGTGTGAAGACAACCATGCACACATGGTGTAACCAAGCTGAGATTTTCCCAAAGCACTTCAGTCAAAGCTCACGGTTTAGATTATAACAGAACAAGCTTATTAACTACAAAAATAGATTTTAAGATTTTATATGAAGCTTAGGTTGCATTTTCGTTTATTTGCTAGGTAATCTGCTTTGATCTGCTTGCTATCACTTATCATCACTTAAAATCTATTTTTGGTACTTAATAAACTTGTTTTGGCTTTATCTACACTAGTGAGTTGGAATGAAGTGCATGGGAAAATCATAGCTCCATTGGCAGAGGCTGTTGTATATTCCTTTCCACATTCAGGGAGGGGACGAATTCTATGAGCTTACGCTGTACAGTTCTCAGTGCAGGGTAAGATTGTAACATTTTGGGTTTACACTCCAGTGGGGGGTACGAATCTGGGAAGCTGGTGGTAAATTTGGCTGCAGCCTCTCTACTGTTGGTTGATGCAGTGGCTGGTTAGAGCCTGCATGTAACTGCAGCTGGGTGTGTCCCTACGTGTGTGGATGCTGGTGTAAGTGTAAGATCGAGAGCAGGTCCGCAGCTTGTCACAGCAGCACAGTGTGAGAGGGGGCACAGACTGGTGTGTCAGAGGGCTTAATGAAACCCCAGTTCCATGTGCACCCCCTGGGGGAACCCGTCACACTGTAACAAATGCAGTCCAGTCCTAGCCGACACTCACTTTCTCATTGATTGTCTCTTTTCCTGTTAGTTCCAGGAAATTGAATAGAAGATCCTAGTGATGGTACATGATGCCAGCTGACAATCACACCTTTTTTGACCCCATGATCTTCATCCTGACCGGCATCCCGGGTACAGAAGAGTCTCATGTCTGGATCTCCATCCCCTTCTGTCTGATGTACATTGTGACTCTTTTTGGGAACTCTCTCCTACTATTCATCATACTAACAGAACAAAGCCTCCATGAGCCCATGTATCTATTTGTGTCCATGCTGGTCACTGTTGATCTGCTGTTATCTACCACTACGGTGCCCAAGATGCTGGCTGTATTCTGGTTTAGAGCGGGGGAAATTTCTTTTGCTGCCTGCCTGACCCAGATGTTCTTCATCCATGTCAGTTTTATTGCCGAGTCGGCCATCCTGCTGTCCATGGCATTTGATAGGTACGTTGCCATCTGTGAGCCCCTGAGATACACTATGATACTGAGCAAGTCTGTGACTGGGAAGATGGGGTTGGCGGTTGTCACAAGAAGTTTCTGTTTCATTTTCCCCACCATCTTTCTCGTGAAGCATCTGAAGTTCTGCAGAACCAACCGCGTGCCTCACACCTTTTGTCGGTACATGACCATAGCCCAGCTGGCCTGCGACGACATCACAGTCAATTTCTGGTATGCCATAGCAATGGCTATTTTAGTAATTGGTTTGGATGCTGTGCTCATTGCTTTGTCTTATGGGCTGATCCTCAGGGCTGTCTTCCGGCTCCCCTACAAGGACGCCCGGCTCAAAACTCTCCGCAGCTGCAGCTCCCACCTCTGTGTCGTACTGATGTTCTATATCCCAGCCTTTTTCTCCTTTTTTGCACAACGATTTGGGCACATCATCCCAGGTTATATTCTCAACCTGCTGGCCAACCTCTATGTGCTCATTCCCCCCATGTTAAACCCCATTGTTTATGGGGTGACAACAAAAGAGATCCTGAAACGGGTGATCAATGTGTTTCATCGGTGGTGCAGGAGAAGCTCCTTGCTGAGCTAAAGCAGGACACAGAAAATACTCTGGGACTTGGAAATTAAACCCAAGTTTTCATTGGAACTATAGGGATGTGTTTATTTTATACTTCCACTGCGTAAGGTCGAAAGCTGGTCTCTCTCGTCAACAGAATTTGGGTCCAATGAAAGCTATTTCCTCCCCCAGTTTGTCTCTCTAATATCCTGGGACACACATGGCTGGAACAGCACAGCGCCCTGCTACAGAAAACAGCCAGACTGAATGAGTCTTGTTCTAAGCTGAAGGGAAACAACAAAACAAGAAAGCACAAAGGTAAGATCACGTTGTGAGAGCGAGAGCATGGTGTGTGCTCCTCTGTGTCAAGCTGCACCCGAGCTGCACTCTTAATGACCAAGGAAAGCAGCAGCCAAGGGGGACGTGCCATACAACCATAGGAAGTCCACTGTGATGCACACTGGGAGACGGGAGCTCTAGTGTTCATTCTGGTACTGACTTCTTGTTTCACCTTTTGAGAGTTTCTTTCTTCCTCAATTTCCTCATTGGCAAATGAGCACACTTTGTGGCCAGCATGGAAGTCAGGAGTAACTCTCCTCAGGGAGACAGCACAGAGATTTCATGGCCCTACTCTGCACAGCCCAGAACCTGAGCAGGGTGGCTTTGATTGTGTCATCATGGGATTCCTTCACCTGGAGATCCACCCTAAGGGGCATGGCTCAGCCAGCAAACACCCCCCCACACCTCCCATGGCAAACATGATGATTCAGTGTTTAAGCAGGCCCTAGAATTTCTACTCGTCACCCCTGTATTCAGCCCAATAACTTGTGTTTGGCTAAGGCACTCCCCACAAAGATATGAGAACTCCTGAATCCTTCTCAGGGTCACAGTTTTGCTGGTCTCAGTTCCCCATTCCATAGCCAAGGCCTGCGTCCCATGGACTGTGTATTTGTCTGCCTTATAGATCATTTCGTGTGGATGGGCCCAGCTTACCCAGACTGATCTCATGCTCTTCCCCACGCAGGTGGCTTTGTGGGGCTGACTGCGTGGGAGAGAGGTCAGGGGATGCTGTGGCCTGGTGCACTGAGTGAGGGACTTATTTGCACATGCTCTCTGGTGCACCGACCATGGGAGACAGAGAGAGGAAAATCTTGTGTGTGAGATTAGCTGTGTCTTACCCCCTGCTAGTGGAATGTTTTGCCACTGGGGGTGATGTGATGAGTCTTGTGTAACCATCTGCTAGTGCCACAAAAATGCTGTGGGAAACTGTTTCTGCTTTTATTCCCACCTTCCATTCCTGGAACGTTGGAGTAGAAATGTCTCACAGGAACATAAAAACAGCATAAAGTGGGTCAGACAAATGGTCCATCTAGCCCAGTGTCCTGTCTTCCGACAGTAACAAATGCCAGGTGCTTCAGGGGAGTGAGCAGAACAGGGCAATCATTGTGTGATCCATCCCCTGTCTTCCCACCCCGGCTTCTGGTGGGCAGAGGTTTTGGGACACCAGCAGCATGGGCATAGAACCCTGACCAGTGTGGCTAATAGCCATTGATGGACCTGTCCCCCATCAACTTATCTAAGGCTTTTTCAATCCTTTCCCATCACAACATCCCCTGGCAATGAGTTCCATAGGTTAGCTCTGTGTTCCATTAAAAAACATCCATTCTCTTTTATGTATTAAACCTGCTACCCTGGTTTTTTCATTGTGTGAAAAAGTAAATAACATTTCTCTATTCACTTTCTCCGCACCAGTCATGATTTTACAGACCTCTGTCATATCCCCCCTTAGTTGTCTCTTTTCTAAGTTGAAGAGTCCAAATCTTTTTATTCTTTCCTCAAATGAAAGCTGTTACGTGCCTAAGTGCTCTGCAAGGACGAGGCACACACACAGACTGTGAGTGATATGGCTTTTAATGAAAGTAAAGTAACACACCCGCAACAGGGGCTCCACACGTTGCTATCACAAAGCGGGGAGCTGAGTCCAAAGCAGCAAAACAATACCTGGCAAATAGAGCTTTATGTTAATGGCATGTAAAGCAGCTCATGCTTATGCATTTCGGGGCTTTCCAACAGTCGGGGCTGCCTTTTTCTGCAGAGGGCCAGGGGCTTTCAGCACTTCCCCATATATAGGGGCTTCCCAGGCTAAGCGGTTCTAACCGGTTACAAGCAGCATACACCAGCGGACAGCAACCTCTAATGACCTGTCCTTGAGAAGGCGATCAGCCCTAGCTAGGCCGTAACAAACTCTTCCGTGGTCCCTTACAAAAGCCATTCCACACCCTAATAGTCTTTGTTGCCCTTCTTTGATCGTTTTATTTCTGTATTTCATTGATCCTGCAGGAGAAGTTTCCTGCTGAGCTAAAGGAGGCAACAGAAAATGCTTTGGGACTTGGAAATTAAAGCCAGGCTTTCATTTGAATTCTAGGGGTGTTTTAACTATGTACTTCCAATGTGAAAGCTTAAGAACTGGTCTTTGTCGCCAACATAATTTGGGTCCAATGAAAACTATTTCCTCCTGACTTTGTCTCTCTAATATTCTGGGACACATATGGCTGCAACAACATAGCTCACTTCCACACAAAGTAGCCAGACAGAATGAGTATCTGTTCTAAGATGAAGGGAAACCACAAAACAAGAAAGCACATATGTAAAAACCCCATGAGAGAGCGAGAACACGATGTGTGCATCTCTTCTGTGACAAGCTGCATCCCAGCTGCCCTCTTCATGGCAATGAAAAGCAGCAGCCAAGGGGGACATGTCATACACCAATGGGAAGTGCACTGTGCTGCACATTGGGAGACGGGGGCTCTAGTCTTCTTTCTGCCTCCAACCTGCTGCGTCACCTTGGGAGAGTTTCTTTGCTCCTTAATTTCCTCTGTGGCAAAGTGAGCACATTTTGGGGCCAGCATGGAAGTCAGGAACAAGTCTCCTCAGGGAGATAGTGCAGGGATTTCATGGCGCTTCTCCGCACAGCCCAGAACCCGAGCAGGGGCGGCTTTCACTGTGCCATCATAAGCCTCCCCAACCTGGAGATCCACCCCATGAGGACATGACTAGGGCAGCACAGACCCCCACACACCACCCCACAGCAAACATGTTTGAGGCCAGAAGGAACCACAGTCTGATCTCCTGTATAACACAGGCCCTAGAATTACACCCAGTCACCCAAGTATTGAACCCAATAGCTTGATTTTTGTTACAGCACCTTCCACATAGAGATGCAAACTCCTAAGTCCCTCTCAGGGTCACTGCTTTCTATCCACCTTATAGTCCATTCATCCAATCCATAGTTCTTTAACTTGCGGCAAGAATACTGTGGGAGATTGTATCAGAAGCTTTGCTAAAGTCAAGATATATCACATCTAGCATTTTCCCTATATCCACAGAGCCAGTTATCTCATCATAGAAGGCCATCAGGTTGGACAGACATGACTTCCCCTTGGTGAATCCATGTTGACTGTTCCTGATCACCTTCCTGTTAGGATATAGATATTCAGGCCTGTCTGCAAAGGCCTAGACTTTAAGAATGTAGGTGTATTCTTATCACTTAGCTAGTTATAGAGCTATAAAAGAAAGGATTAAAGATCACTGTCTGTGGAATGACCTTCTTTTACTACGACAGGCTAAGGCCTTCAGCTAAGCTATAGTTAGGCAGCCATAAGCTGGGAAATGTATGGTCACATACTCACATTCCAAACTAGTCACATTGAAATAAGGTGCTATTGGGCTATTAGGGATACAGTCCTGTCCTGATATTCCATCATCTCCAGAGAAAGGGAAGAGCCTAGAAGATGTAAAAGGAAACTTAGTTTAATAGAATCCTGTCTGGCAAGGACTCACTTATCAATAGAGACAGCTGGAAAACCCTCATGTCTGTACAGATGTAGTTGTGAAATTCTCACTTCTGTATTGTTTTATATGTTTATTTGCATGGTCTCTGTCTGGTTCTGTGATTATTGCTGTCTGCTGTATAATTAATTTTGTTGGGTGTAAACCAATGAAGGTGGTGGGGTATAATTGGTTACAATATGTTAGGACTGGTTTGTTAAATTTCAGTGAAATGATTGGTTAAGGTATAGCTAAGCAGAACTCAGGTTTTACTATATAGTCTGCAGTCAGTCAGGAAGGGGGAGGGAAATGGGAACTGGGACTGTGGATGGGAGAATTAAAATCACGTCTTGCTAAAGGGGGAAATGGGAATGGGGGATGGGAACGGGAACAGGGACACAGGCAACGCTCTGTGGTGTCAGAGCTGGGAACGGAGACATTAAGGAAGCAAACTGGAATCATGTTTGCTGGACGTTTACCCCAAGAAACATCGAATTGTTTACACCTTTGGACTTCGGGTATTGTTGCTCTCTGTTCATGTGAGAAGGACCAAGGAAGTAAGAGGGTAAAGGAATAAGCCCTCTAACACTTCCTCTCCTCCAAGTGCGTCAAAATGGATTTCTTGAGAACTTGTTTCAGGATTTTGCCGTGGATTGAAGTGAGGCTGACTGGTCTGTAGTTTCCTAGGTTTTCTTCTTTCTCTTTTTATAATATGGGCACTATATTTGCCTTTTTCCAATCTTCCGGGACCTCTCCCGATCACCACAAATTTTCATAGGTAATGACCAATGGCTCTGCGATCGCATCAGCCAACTCCCTCAGCACCCTTAGATGCGTTAAATCTGGACGCAGGGACTTGTGCATGTCCAGTTTTCTAAATAGTCTTTAACCTGTTCTTTCACCCCTGAAGGCTGCTCACCTCCTCCCCACACTGTGTTGCCCAGTGCAGCAGTTGGGGAGCTTTTGAGGACTTCAGCTTTTTCCACAACCTCTGTCCCTATGTTGCCTCTCCAGTTCCGTAAGAGTTGCCTGACTATCTTGGCTAATAGCCATTGTTGGATCGATCCTCTATGGACTGATCTATTTCTTTTTTTCCCAATTATACATGTATCTAGTTCCTTTTTGAATGCAGTTGTACTTTCTCCATCACTACATTCCTCTTGCAATGAGTTCCACAGGTTACATTTGTGTTGCTTGAATAGTCAATAGCAATAGTCACACACCCAGATTCCCACCACTTAGGCATTGGTGCAGCACAAAAGGGAAACGGAGGCACACAGGGTATTCAAACCATAAGACTCAAAGAGGCTCGCATATAACATAATAACTTCATAACAGGATGTGCTAGTGCCTAAGGGCCCTGTAGCCTGTTGTTCAAGACCTGTGGTCTCTGACACCCAGACAGTAATGGAGACAGAGTCAAACAGGCCCATGGCAGCCTTCTCTCCTGGCGCCCTTTACTGTTGCTGCCCATCAAGTCTAGACTGAGAAGACAAAATCTCTGACTCTGCCCATCACTGACAGAAGCGATCAGGTCAGTCAACTTGACCTGAAACATCAAGGGGACATTACCCAGTGATAATTCTAGATGTGCAGGTCTGCAAGGAACCTCATGGATCATCTAGTCCAGTCCCTACACTCCAGGCAAACATTTTTCTAAGTGGCTGCTGATTTAAAGGGTTTCAGGTTTGGATGCCGGGGCACCGGAATGAGAGAAGTCAAGGGCCTTGGCCCCATTACTTATAGAAGTTGGAGGGTTAAGCCCTCCCAGTGTTAAGTGACCAGAAGGGCAAGAGACAGGGGGAGGGGGTGGAGAGAAATGAGTGAGGGGAAGAAAATTGGGGTACAGGGGGTGGGACTGAGACCCAGGGGAAGGGGTGGAACAGGGTGGGGACTCGGGGGATGGATGGCGGGAGGCCGGGGCCCCCTGAACTCTGCAGCCTGGGCTGTCATTCCCAATGCATTGCTAATGATCAGCAGCAAACCCCTCCAGGTGTTGTTATCACTCAGCACAACTGAATGTGGAGCCTCTCCACCCAGCTAGATTGCATGAATGCTCCCAGAGCCACGCATGAATCACATAGGGAAAGGCCTCCACCAAATCCTCCCAGCTCCCAGCCTTGTATCTCAGGAATATACCGACTTGCACTGCTGAAGACGAGCAGTGCACATTTATTAACTGGTTCCCCACTTCATCACAGGAAAGTGGATATACACCAGCCTTTGCAACACCTGCGCAGATTTACCACACACTACAGGCAAACTCATTGGGCAAGACAAACTGTCAAATTAGTTTATTGACTACAAACAATGGATTTTAAGTGATTATAAGTGAAAGGCAAGAAATCAGCATTAGTCACCAAAATAATATAAAATATAAAGACAGAGTATAAACCCTATTAGCCTGGGCAACACCTTGATTAAGCAGTTTTTATCACTGCACTGTATACTGCAGTTCATAGCACACAGATTTCACGGTTTAAACTTGGGCCAGTCCCCTCTGTTGGAGTCTTCTGTGTTGTGAGTGTCTTTGTTGCTTTCAGACTGGGTGGGGGCAGGAGAAAGGCCAAGTGTGGGGTCCCTTTCTTCTGTTTTATAACTTCAGTCCCATGTGCTGGGAGAACACAAGTCCAGGCATGTCTGGGGGCACTGCTGAGACTCCAGGGAAGGTTGAGCAGTTACCATGGTGTGACCTGATTCACACGAGACACTGAACTGTAGCTCCCTTGCTGGACAATGGCTGTTGATGGGCTATTTCACACCCCGCCCGGACGATGGTTACTTTCCTTGCTGTTGTCCTTGGTGAGCTAATATCTGGCTGATTGCCCATCTTACAGCATGTTTTAGTGTCAGCCATAAAACACAAGTCTTATAACTTCATATACACTAAAACATCCATATTTAGAGAGAATAGTGACTTTCAGCTGATCGTAAGCTGTTCCCTGACACCTCACATGGCCTGCTTTATATGCAATATCGTAATTATATACAGATGAGGAATATGGGAGTTACAAGAAGCTTATAAGCAGCAAAGAGTCCTGGGGCACCTCATAGTCCTGTGGCACCTGATAGACTAGCAGACGTATTGGAGAATGAGCTTTCGTGGGTCAATACCCACTTCATCAGATGCATCCAACGAAGTGGGTATTCACCCACGAAAGCTCATGCTCCAATAAGTCTGTTAGTCTATAAGGTGCCACAGGACTATTTGCAGCTTTTACAGACCCAGACTAACACAGCTACCCCTCTGATACACGAAATTTATAGTATGTCACACTCAGTTTTGCCATAAATCTCCACTCTTTTATTACACACGGTGCTTGTGAGGATCCATAATAAAACAATAGTCAGTTTAGTTAAGCAAAAAGGAGAGTTAACTAGAAATGGGAGCGAGGTGGAAACAAATGGATACGATATGAAATCACAAAATGAGAACTTGGGTCAGTAGCTATCTTTCACAGAACCATAGAATTACAGAATATCAGTGTTGAAGGAGACCTCAGGAGGTATCTAGTCCAACCCCCTGCTCAAAGCAGGACCAACACCAACTAAATCATCCCAGCCAAGGTTTTGTCAAGTTAGGCCTTAAAAACCTCTAAGGATGGAGATTCCACCATCTCCCTAGGGAACCCATTCCAGTGCTTCACCATCCCACTGGTGAAATAGCGTTTCCTAATATCCAACCTAGACCTCCTCTTTGGGAACCCTCTTCAGGTACTTGAAGGCTGCCATCAAATCCCCCCCTCACTCTTCTCTTCTGCAGACTAAATAACCCCAGTTCCGTCAACCTCTCCTCATAAGTCATGTGCCCCAAACCCCCTAATCATTTTTGTTGCCCTCTGCTGGACTTTCTCCAATTTGTCCATCTCCTTTCTGTAGTGGGGGGACCAAAACTGGATGCAATACTCCAGGTGTGGCCTCACCAGTGCCAAATAGCGGAGAATAATCACTTCCCTCGATCTGCTGGCAATGCTCCTACTAATACAGCCTTATAAGCCGTTAGCCTTCTTGGCAACAAGGGTGCACTGCTGACTCTTATCCAGCTTCTTGTCCACTGTAATTCCTAGGTCCTTTTCTGCAGAACTGTTGCTTAGCCACTTGTTACCTCCAGTGGTGCATGGGATTCTTCCATCCTAAGGGAAGGACTCTACACTCTGCTAATAATGTAGCTTCACCCCGCCCCCCAAAGTTTAGTCTGTTGCAGAACTCAGTGGATTCACAAAGAACAGGAACCAATTTTTCATGAGAACTTCCCCACCCCAGAAAATGGCTTGCCAACAAAAGGATCCAGAGGGCCTCTCCCCACTTTGTGTTATCCTGAAAGTCTTTTATCTCTGTTCATAGGCATGTCAGTCCTGTCTGTTGTAATGTTCCTTCATTTACTCTCTAAGTGGTGTTGATTATTTGAAGTTTTCTCTGATGGTTTTCTATTGATCATCTTGGGACAGAGCATATCTGGAAACTGAGACTGGCATTACATCCCCAGCTAATCTGGGTGGGGTGATGATGTCCTCCTGAAATGGCCATCACCTAGACACACTGTCCTGGTGACTAACTTCTCCTCCAAGTCCATATAGCTCACTGTCAATATCACTATGTTTCCTTAACTATTACCTGAACATGCCTTTTACAATGGTTATGAAGGTTGAGAAGTTATAAGCTTTCTGCACACACCTTACATGCGATTCTTTATGGGTAAATATTCCATAGGACTTGTGTGTGGTGAAGAGAGTTTGTCAGGCCTGACATATGAGCTGTTCGCAAAGAACAGGGAACTCTTTGCCAGGGCCTCAGTGTCACAACAACCTATCTAAATAACATACAAAAGGAGAAAGGATCAGATCAAACAAGTGAGAGGAGGAAAGAGTTAATTCTCTGCTGCTCTTAACCACCTGAGCCAGTCACAGAGGCAGGTCCCTGGGGCTCTGTGCTGGCTCTGAGTCCCTCCTGGGATTCCCAGGGCAGCAGTGTAAATATCCTTGTACCTCAGCCCGGTCAGTGCAGATTCCCTGCCGCCTGCAGCTCCCCGACCCGATCACAGCAGAGATTCCTCCTCCCCATCTGGGGCCAGAGCCTGGTGAATCGTTTGTATGGAATGAATCTGTGAAGGGGCGAATGGAAACATGAAACCAAGGAAATGTTGAGCTGGGTTTGGCTAGAATGGGGTTGCGTAACTCTGACTGCAGGGGCAGTAGAGGAGACGGGGCTTTGAGATACGCTCCTGTGACTACGCTGAGGTTCGATATTGAGAAGAGGTCGCTGGATTACCCTGATCCACTCCCACGGACGTTACTGGGGGTCTTGCTGTTGAACTCAGTGGTCTCTGGACTGGGCCATTCTCGGTTAGGTGACTGTTCAGAGCAAACCTCATTGGAAACCTCCTCAGGCCCTGTAACATTCCCGAGGCCTTCACTCAGGCAACACTTCCATGAAAATCAATAAGGACCCCAGGACTGGGTCCATTCCAGTTGGCAGAAATTAGCTGGCTTCAAGCAGCATAGCTGTAAATGTCCAATCTGTAAAATCCAGGAACAACTGATTATAAGGGCTGCTTTGATACTGATTGTGACAGGTTCCCCCCAGGATGCCATCTGGAACTGGGGTACCACTGACCCCTCTGACTCACCAGCCTGCACTCCCTCTCACCCTGTACTGCTCTGACAAGCTGCAAAGTCCTCCCGCCTGCACTTTCACCAGTATTCACACAAATAGAGAAAAAACCAGCTGCAATTGGACACAGACTTTTGAACCACCAGCTTGTCAGGCTAGGACTCCAGAGCAGTACCAGTCTACCCTGGTCAAATCTGGGCAGTGTGTGTGTTTAATACCCAATAGGCCTCTCCCTCCATCTGAAGAGAACCATGGACACTTGGGGTAACCAAGCCAAGATTTTCCCCAAGCACTCCAGTCAAAGCTCACTGCTTTACATGATAACAGAACAAGTTTTTTTAACTACAAAAAATAGATTTTAAGATTTTATATGAAGCTTAGGTTGAATTTTTGTTTATTTACTAGATAATCTGCTTTGATCCGCTTGGTATCACTTATAATCACTTAAAATCTATTTTGGTACTTAATAAAATTCTTTTGGCTTTATCTACACTCGTGAGTTGGAATGAAGTGCATGGGAAAATCATAGCTCCATTGGCAGAGGCTGTTGTATATTCCTTTCCACATTCAGGGAGGGGACGAATTCTATGAGCTTACGCTGGACAGTTCTCTGCGCAGGGTAAGACTGTAACATTTTGGGTTTACACTGCAGTTGGGGGGTACGAATCTGGGAAGCTGGTGGTTAATTTGGCTGCAGCCTCTCTATTGTTGGTTCATGCGGTGGCTGGTTAGAGCCTGCATGTAACTGCAGCGGGGTGTGTCCCTACATGTGTGGATGCTGGTGTAAGTGTAAGATCGGGAGCAGGTCTGCAGCTTGTCACAGCAGCCCAGTGTGAGGGGGGCACAGACTGGTGTGTCAGAGGGTTCAATGAAACCCCGGTTCCATGTGGCCCCCCTGATGGAACCCGTCACACTGTAACAAATGCAGTCCAGTCCTAGCAGACACTCGCCTTCTCACTGATTGTCTCTTTTGCTGTTAGTTCCTGGAAACTCAATAGAAGATGCAAACGATGGCACATGATGCCAGCTGACAATCACACCTTTTTTGCCCCCGTGATCTACATCCTGACTGGCATCCCGGGTACGGAGGAGTCTCATGTCTGGATCTCCATCCCCTTCTGTCTGATGTACATTGTGACACTTTTTGGGAACTCTCTCCTACTATTCATCATACTAACAGAACAAAGCCTCCATGAGCCCATGTATCTATTCGTGTCCATGCTGGCTGCTGTTGATCTGCTGTTATCTACCACAGCAGTGCCCAAGATGCTGGCTGTATTCTGGTTTGGAGCAGGGGAAATTTCTTTTGCTGCTTGTCTGACCCAGATGTTCTTCATCCATGTCAGTTTTATGGCCGAGTCGGCCTGTCATAAACAGATAGCTAAGTGTTAATGTTTCTTTTACCTGTAAAGGGTTAACAAAGGGAACCAAACACCTGACAAGAGGACCAATCAGGAAACCGGATTTTTCAAAGCTTAAGGGAGGGAATTTGTGGGTGTTTCTTGGTCTTGGGTCTTTGTCTGTTCTGTGCTCTCTCAGCTATGAGAGGATCTATTTCTAGTCCTTCTAATCTTCTGTTTCCCAGTTGTAAGTACAAAGGTAGCAAAAGTGTAGTCTTTTAAATTGTTTTGCTGTATTTGCATCTGTGTATCTGGCTGGGGAATTATACCAAGACACGGGCATCCTGCTGGCCATGGTGTTTGATCGATACGTTGCCATCTGTGACCTCTTAAGATACACCTCCATACTAAGCAAGTCTGTGATCGGGAAGATTGGGCTGGCAGTTGTCACAAGAAGTTTCTCTATCATTTTCCCCGTCATCTTTATGGTGAAGCAGCTGAAGTTCTGCAGAACCAACCACCTGCCTCACACCTATCATGAGCACATGGCCATAGCCCGGCTGGCTTGCGACGACATCACAGTCAATTTCTGGTATGGTATATTTGTGGCTATTTTAGCAATTGGTTTGGATGCTGTGCTCATTGCTGTATCTCATGGGCTGATCCTCAGGGCCGTTTTCCAGCTCCCATCGAAGGATGCCCGGTGCAAGGCTCTCCGCACCTGCGGCTCCCACATCTGTGTCATATTGATGTTCTACACACCCGTCTTTTTCCTCATTTTTGCACACCGATTTGGGCATATAACCCGAGGTTATATTCTTATCCTACTGCCCAACCTCTATGTGCTCATTCCTCCAATGTTAAACCCCGTCGTTTATGGGGTGACAACAAAAGAGATCCAGAAACAGGTGATCAATGTGTTTTATCGGTGGTGCAGGAGAAGCTCCCTGCTGAGCTAAAACAGGACACAGAAAATGCTTTGGGATTTGGAAATTAAACCCAAGTTTTCCTTGGAACTATAGGGATGTTTTTATTATATACTTCCACTGCATAAGGTTGAAAGCTGGTCTCTCTCGTCAATACAATTTGGGTCCAATGAAAGCTATTTCCTCCCCCAGTTTGTCTCTCGAATACCCAGGGACACACATGGCTGCAACAGCACAGCGCCCTGCTACAGAAAACAGCCAGAGTGAGTGAGTCTTGATCTAAGTTGAAGGGAAACAACAAAACAAGAAAGCACAACGTAAAATCACTTTGTGATACAGCATAGTGTGTGCTCCTCTGTGACAAGCTGCATCTGAGTTGCACTCTCCATGGCCAAGGAAAGCAGCAGCCAAGGGGGACGTGCCATACAGCCATGGGAAGTGCACTGTGCTGCACACTGGGAGATGGGAGCTCTAGTGTTCATTCTGCCACTGACCTGCTGTGACAGCTTGGGAGAGTTTCTTTCCTTCTCAATTTCCTCATTGGCAAATGAGCACATTTGGGGCGTGCATGGAAGTCAGGAGCAAGTCTCCTCAGGTAGACAGGGCAGGGATTTCATAGTCCTGCTCCGCACAGCCCAGAACCTGAGCAGGGATGGCTTTGACTGTGTCATCATGGGATTCCTTTACCTGGAGATCCACCCTATGAGGATATGGCTTGGGCAGGAAACACCCCACACATACACACCACCCTATATCAAATATGGTGATTCAGTGTTTAAGCAGGCTCTAGAATTTCAACTCGTCACTCCTGTATTCAGCCCAATAACTTGTGTTTACACTCCAATAGGGGGTATGAATCTGTTTGGCTAAGGCACCTCCCACCAAGATATGAGAACTGCAGAATCCTTCTCAGGGTCACAGCTTTGCAAGCCTCAGTTGGCCATTCCGTAGCCAAGGCCTGTATCTCACGGACCTTGCATTTGCCTGCCTTAGGGAACATTTCGCGTTGATGACCCGGCTTCTCCAGGCTGATCTCACACTCCTCCCCACACAGGTAACTTTGTGGGGCTGACCGAGTGGGAGAGAGGTCAGGAGGTGCTGTGTCCTGGTGCACTGGATGAGGGACTTATTTGCACGTGCTCTCTGGTGCACCGACCATGGGAGACAGAGAGAGGAAAATCTTGTGTGTGTGATTAGCTGTGTCTTACCCCCTGCTAGTGAAATGTTTTGCCACTGGGGGTGATGTGATGAGTCTTGTGTAACTATCTGCTAGTGCCTCAAAAATGCTGCAGGAAACTGTTTCTGCTTTAATTCCTGTCTTCCATTCCTGGAGTGCTGGAGTAGAAATGTCTCACAGGAACATAAAAGCTGCATAAACTGAGTCAGACTAATGGTCCATCTAGCCCAATGCCTGTCTTCCGACAGTGACAAATGCCAGATGCTTCAGGGGAGTGAGCAGAACAGGGCAATCATGTGATCCATCTCGGCTTCCATCCCGGCTTCTAGTGGGCAGAGGATTTGGGACACCAGCAGTATGGACTTGCATCCCTGACCAGCTTGGCCAATAGCCATTGATGGACCTGTCCCCCATCAACTTATCTAAGGCTTTTTTAATCCTTTCCCATCACAACATCCCCTGGCAGTGAGTTCCATAGGTTAGCTCTGTGTTCCATAAAAATATACGTTCTCTTTTTTGTATTAAGCCTGCTACCCTGGTTTTTGCATTGTGTGAAAAAGTAAATAACATTTCTCTATTCACTTTCTCTGCCCCAGTCATGATTTTATAGTCCTCTGTCATATCTCCCCTTAGTTGTCTTTTTTCTAAGCTGAACGGTCCAAGTCTTTTTAGTCTCCCCTCACATTCCAGACCCTTAATTGTCTTTGTTGCCCTTCTCTGACCCTTTTATTTCTGTATTTTATTGATCCTGCAGCAGAAGTTTCCTGCTGAGCTAAAGTAGGCTACAGAAAATGCTTTGGGACTTGGAAATTAAAAGCAGGTTTTTATTTAAACTCTAGGGGTGTTTTAACTATGTACTTCCACTATGTAAGCTTGAGAACTAGTCTCTCTCACCAACATAATTTGGGTCCAATGAAAACTATTTCCTCCTCCCCTTGTCTCTCTAATAGCCTGGGACACATGTGGCTGCAACAAAACAGCTCACTTCCACAAAAAGCAGCCGGACTGAAGGAGTCTCTGTTCTAAGGTGGGAGGAAACAACAAAACAAGAAAGCACAAATGTAAAATCACCTTGTGAGAGAGCACGGTGTGTGCATCTCCTCTGTGACAAGCTGCATCCGAGCTGCACTCTTCATGGCAATGGAAAGCAGTAGCCAACGAGAACATGTCACACACCAATGGGAAGTGCATTGGACTGCACATTGGGAGACAGGGGTTCTAGACTTCCTTGTGCCTCCAACTTGCTATGTCACCTTGGGAGAGTTTCTTTGCTCCTTAATTTCCTCATTGGCAATGTCAGCACACTTTGGAACCAGCATGGAAGTCAGGAGCAAGTCTCCTCATTTAGACAACGCAGGGATTGCACGGCGCTTCTCCGCACATCCCAGAACTCAAGCAGGGGTGGCTTTTACTGTGCCTCATGGGTCTCCTCGACCTGAAGATCTACCCCATGAGGACATGGTTCGGGCAGCACAGACCCCCACACACCACACCACAGCAAATATATTTAAGGCCAGAAGGAACCACAGTCTGACTTCCTGTATAAAACAGGCCTTAGAATTGTACCCAGACACCCAAGTATTGAACCCAATAACTTGATATTTGTTACAGCACCTTCCACACAGAGATGCAAACTCCTAAGTCCCTCTCAGGGTCACTGCTTTCTATCCACCTTATAGTCCATTCATCCAATCCGTATTTCTTTAACTTGCGGCAAGAATACTGCGGGAGACTGTATCAAAAGCTTTGCAAAAGTCAAGATATATCAAATCTAGCACTTTCCCTATATCCACAGAGCCAGTTATCTCATCATAGAAGGCCATCAGGTTGGTCAGACATGACTTCCCCGTGGTGAATCCATGTTGACTGTTCCTGACCACCTTCCTCTTCTCCAAGTACTTCAAAATGGATTCCTTGAGGACCTGTTTCAGAATTTTTCCGTGGACTGAAGTGAGACTGGCTGGTCTGTAGTTCCCCAAGTTTTAGTCCTTCTCTTTTTCAAATACGGGCACTATATTTGCCTTTTTCCAATCTTCTGGGACCTCTCCTGATCACCACAAATTTTCATAGATAATGGCCAATGGCTCTGCGATCGCATCAGCCAGCTCCCTCAGCACCCGTGGATCCATGGACTTGTGCACGTCCAGCTTTTAAAAATTGTCCTTAACCTGTTCTTTCACCAGTGAGGGCTTTTTACCTCCTCCCCATACTGTGTTGCCCAGTGCAACAGTCGGGGAGCTTTTGAGTACTTCAGATTTTTCCACATCCTCTGTCATTATTTTGCCTCTCCAATTTAGTAAGAGATACCCGACTGTCTTGGCTAATAGCCACTGATGGATCACTCCTCCATGGACTGATCTATTTGTTTTTTTTCTCCAGTTACACATGAGTCTAGTTCCTTTTTGAATGCAGTTGTACTTTTGGCCACCACTATATTCCCCTTGCAATGAGTTCCACAGGTGACATTTGTATCGCTTGAAAAAATATGTTCAGTATTGTATTGAATCTGCTGCCTATTAATTTCATTGGGTAACCTCAGGTTTTTTCATATTGTGAGAAAGTAAAGAACATATCTCTATTCACTTTGTCCACACCAGACATGATTTTATAGACCTCTGTCATATCCCCCCTTACAGGGCTTTTTTCTAAGCTGAACAACCCAAGTCCTTTTAGTCATGGTGAAAACCCCCAAGGTGAAGGAGGAGTTTGTGGGGAAGTCAGAGGGCCGTGACTCTCAGCCAGCGTGTAAAACAGAAGGTTTATTTGTCGAAGGAACAGAATGTAGAACAGAACTTGTTAGCAAAAAATCTGTGATTTTCAGTAAATTCATCTTTGGGGGGACCGGGAAGGACATCCCAGACTTCCATCTCTCCGAGTCCCCCACAGCAGACTGCCCAGCTTCCAGTGGCCTGACCTATGACATGCCCATTACTCTTCCTCCTGATCTGTGTCTCCCTTCACAGGCAAAGTGTCACCTGGTTGCTTTCTTCTCCTGGGTCTCAGGTAACGAAGGTCACCGGCCATCGCTTACATACAGACAACTGGAGCCACCGTACCTGACCTCGAGGGCCTCAGCCATAGTCACACACCCGTAATCCCACCACTTAGGCATTGTGCAGCACAACCAGGGAAACTGAGGCACACAGAGTATTCAAACTGTAAGACTCAAACAGGCTCGCATATAAAATAATAACTTTCTTACAGCCGTGTTCTGGTGCCTAAAGGCCTTGCAGACTGATTTTCAAGACCTGGCATCCCTGACACACAGACAGTAATGGAGACAGAGTCAAACAAACCCATGGCAAGCTTCTCTCCTGGCGCCCTTTACTGTTGCTGCCAATCAAGTCACCCTGAGAAGACAAATTTTCTGACTCTGCTCCTCGGTGACACAAGCAATCTGGACAGTCCACCTGATAGGGAATCCCTAGGGGACATTACCCAGTGATAATCCTAGATGTGTAGGGCTGAAAGGGACCTCACGGGTCATCTAGTCCAGTTCCCTACACTCCAGACAAACATTTTCCTAATCGGCTGCTGATTTAAAGGGTTTCAGGTTTGGACACCGGGGCACCATGAGGGGGGCCAAGGCCCATGGCCACATCACGTATAGAAGTTGGAGAGTTAAGTGATATAAACCCTATTAGACTGGGCAACACCTGGATTTTTATCACCGCACTGGATGTTGCAGTTCATAGTACACAGATATCACCCTTGAAACTTGGGCCAGTCCTCTCTGTTGGAGTCTTCCATGTTCACAGTGTCTTTGTTGCTTTCAGCATAGATGGCGGCAGGAGAATGGCCAAGCGTGGGGTCTTTTTGTTCTGTTTCATACCCTCAGTCCATGTGCTGGGAGAACGCAAGTCCAGGCATGTCTGGGGGCACGGTTGAGTCTCCAGGCAAGATTGAGCAGTTCCCCTGGTGTGACCCAATGCACATGAGGGTACGTCTACACTACGGGATCATTCCGATTTTACATAAACCAGTTTTGTAAAACAGATTGTATAAAGTTGAGTGCACGCGGCCACATTAGGCACATTAATTCGGCGGTGTGCGTCCATGGTCCGAGGCTAGCGTCGATTCTGGAGCATTGCACTGTGGATAGCTATCCCGTAGCTATCCCATAGTTCCCGCAGTCTGCCCCACCCCTTGGAATTCTTGACATCCCAGTGCCTGATGGGGCAAAAATCATTGTCGCAGGTGGTTCTGGGTACAGCCTCACTCCTCCCTCCGTGAAAGCAGCAGACAACCTTTTTGCACCTTTTTTCCTGGGTGAGCTGTGCAGACACCATTGCACAGCAAGCGTGAACCCTGCTCAGATCAATACCGCAATTGTGAACGTTATAAACACCTCGCGCATTCTCGTGCGGTCTATGCTGAACCGGGACCTGCAAAGCCAGGAGAGGAGGAGGAGTCAGCTACGGCAGCGCAGCGACAAGAGTGATGAGGACATGGACACAGAATTCTCTCAAACCGCGGGCCCCTGCGCTTTGGAGATCCTGCTGTTAATGAGGCAGGTTCTAGCCATTGAACGCCCATTTTTGGGCCCAGGAAACAAGCACAGACTGATGGGACCGCATAGTTTTGCAGGTGCGTTACGATTTGCAGTGGCTGCGAAACTTTCGCATGCTTAAGGGCACTTTCCTGGAACTTTGTGACTTGCTTTCCCCTGCACTGAAACGCCAGAATATCAACATGAGAGCAGCCCTCACAGTGGAGAAGCGAGTGGCGATAGCCCTCTGGAAATTTGCAATGCCAGACAGCAACTGGTCAGACGGGAATCAATTTGGAGTGGGAAAATCTAGTGTGGGGGCTGCTGTGATGCAAGTAGCTAAAGCAGTCACTAAGCTGCTGCTATGAAAGGAAGCGTGCAGGTCATAGTGGATGACTTTGCTGCAATGGGATTTCCAAACTGTAGGGGGGCGATAGATGGAACCTATATCTCTGTCTTGGCACCGGAGCACCAGGGCACCCAGTATGTAAACCGCAAGGGGTACTTTTCAACGGTGCTGCAAGCACTGGTGGATCACAAGGGACGTTTCACTAACATCCACGTGGGATGGCCAGGAAGGGTTCATGACGCTCGCATCTTCAGGAACACTACTCTGTTTAAACGGCTGCAGCAAGGGAATTACTTCCCAGACCAGAAAATAGTCCCCTTTGTTATTGCTGCTTGCTGTGTGCTCCACAATCTCTGTGCGACTAAGGGGGAGACCTTTATGGCGGGGTGGGAGGCTGAGGCAAATCACCTGGCCGCTGATTACACGCAGCCGGACACCAGGGTGATTAGAAGAGCACACCAGGAAGCGGTGCACATCAGAGAAGCTTTGAAAATGAGTTTCATCATGGGCAGGGTAGGGGTAACTGTTGTGTTTGTTTCCCTTATAACCCCCCCCCCCGCCGATTGACTCATTCCTTGTAAGCACCACCCTTCCCCTTTGATTACAGTTTGCTTAAGGAAATAAGTCACTATCGTTTAAAATCATGTATTCTTTATTAAAAAGTCATTAAAAAGAGGGAGTCATTATAAAAGAGGAGAGAAACTGACAAGGTATCCCGGGGGTGGTTTGGGAGGAGGATAGGAGGGAAGGAAAAGGCCACTAAAACGTTTCAATGTAATGACAGCCTTTTGGTTGGACTGTCCACGTGGAATGGAGTGGGCGGGTGCACGAAGCCTTCCCCCACGCGTTCTTATACGTCTGGGTGAGGAAGACATGGACGGGTGGAGTGGTGAGGGTGGTTAGGCAGGGGCTACAGTGCACTCTGTGACCCTGCTGCTCTTCCTGAAGCTCCACCAGACGTCGGAGGAATATCAGTTGATCATGCAGCAGCCCAGCATTGCATCCCGCCACCGCTGATCTTCCTGCCTACACCTCTGATCTTCCTACTGCCACCTCTCATCTCGAGCATTCTCCTCTCCTCACGTTTGTCCCTCCTATCCTCACGTTGGTCCGACCTGTCCTCACGTTCACTGGCATCTTTTTGTAATTTGATACCATGTCCTTCCACTCATTCAGATGAGCTCTTTCATTGCGGGTCTCTTCCACAATTTTCGAGATATTTCGTCTCGCGTCTTCTTTTTCCTCCGCTTATCTGAGAAGCTTCGGGATGAGTAGGGGAGGCTTGAAAATGTGCAGTTCATAAGGGAGGGAAAAAAGGGAGAAAAGTATTAAAAGATACATTTACAGAACAATGGTTATACTCTTTCACAGTGAACACACTATTCACCTTACATAGCATATGTGATTTCACTACAAGGCGCATTTTGCATCTTATATTGAGTGCATGCGGCTCTGGTGTTACAGATCTCACAGACGCAGGCCCGGGCATCAGATTTCAGCTTGCATATGGCCATGGAAGCCATTATCTTTCGGCTTCTGCAGCCTTCATATACACAGTGCCCTCCTTTCCCAAATACCAAGCAAATCCCGTTCAGTGATGCTTCTTTCCTGTTAACATGCAGCAGCAGAAGCCCACCCCTACTCCAATTCTGTGGGATGATCGCTTTACCACCGCATGGCTGGTCTCATGGAAGATCACTGCTAATCACCCCCCTTCCTTCCCCCCGATCACCATGTGGCTGGTAGCAGGGAAACCCTGATAGCAAACGCGAAAAAGCTAGCGCTATTCCCCTCCTCCCGCCCCCCGCTTGGCTAGGATTTCTTTTAGGCACAGGCAAACAGCCCAGTAGGAATGGCCACTCTGTCCCTTACTGAAATACTGAATTTCAACCAGGTTACCAGGAACGATATCACTCTCCTGAGGATAACACAGAGAGATAAAGAACGGATGTTTCTTGAATGCCAGCAATCACCGGGACCATAAGCAGCTATGCTTGTCATGCATGATACCCGATTACTTGCACATGCATGGCGTGATGAAGTGTCCTACCATGGTGGACGGATATGAGGCTGCCTTGCCCAGAAACCTTCTGCAAAGGGTTTTGGAGTACCTCCAGGAGCGCTTCATGGAGATGTCCCTGGAGGATTCCGCTCAATCCCCAGACATGTTAACAAACTTTTCCAATAACTGTTACTTGCCGCAGTGCATCCCAAGTCCTCAGGGAAAAATCAATCATTAAAAACACTTGCTTTTAAACCATGTTTTATATTACAAAGGTACACTCACCAGAGGTCACTTCCATGGCTTCACTGTCTGGCTAGTGGCTTGGGAGGGCGGAGGGTATTCCGTCTGGGTGAGAAAAAGCCCTGGCTGTTGAGGCTAATGGAGTGCTGTGTGATCTCTGCAAGTTCATCCTCCTCTTCCTCCTGTCATTTTCCCCATCCCACAGAATCCCCAGTCATGGCTCAGATTACCACCCCCACCTTTGGAATCCAGGGACATGGGTAGGGTAGTGGGGTGTAGCCCCCTAGAAATGCATGCAGTTCAGCGTAGAAGCGGTATGATTTTGCCCCTGCCAGGACCTTCTCTGCATCTTTGGTTTTCTGGTAGGCTTGTCTGACTCCTAACTTCACTCTGCACTGCACTGAGTCCCTGGTGTGGCTTTGTCCATCAGAGCCTTGGAAATTTTTCAAAATATTTTTCATTCCGTCTTTGTGAATGGAGTTCTGTTAATACAGTCCTCTTCCCACATAGCGATCAGATCCAGTACCTCCGTGTGTCCATGCTGGAGCTCTTTTTCGATTCTCAGGAGACTGCATTGTTACCTGTGCTGATGAGCTCTGTGTGGTTACCTGTGGTGATCAGAGCTCCACGTTGGCCAAACAGGAAATGAAATTCAAAATTTCGCGGGGCTTTCCTGTCTACCTGCCAGTCACTCCGAGTTCAGATTGCTGTCCAGAGCGGTCACAGTGGTGCACTGTGGGATACGCCCAGAGGCCAATACCGTCGATTGCGGCCACACTAACCCTATCCAATAGGGTAATACCGATTTAGCGCTACTCCTCCTGTTGGGGAGGAGTCAGAAACCGATTTAGAGCCCTTTATATCGATATAAAGGGCCTCGTTTGTGTGACAGGTACAGCGTTAAATGGTTTAACGTTGCTTAAATGCTTTAAACGCGTAGTGAGACAAGGCCAGAGACATTGAACTGTAGCTCTCTTGCTGGACAATGGCTTTGATGGGCTATTTCACACCCTGCTCGGACGCTGTTGCTTTCCTTGCTGTTGACTCGGGGAGCTAATATCTGGCTGATTCCCCAACTTACAGCATGTTTTAGTGCCAACCATAAAACACAAGTCTATAATTATCATATACACTAATACATCCATATTAGAGAGAACAGTGACTTTCAGCTGATCATAATCTCAGAGACTCGTAGACTTAAGGTCAGAAGGGACCATTATGATATCTAGTCTGACCTCTCTGCACAACAGGCCACAGAACCTACTCACCACTTCTATAACAAAGCCCTAACCTAGTCTGAGTTACTGAGGTCTTCAAATTGTCGTTTGAAGACTCAAGCTGCGGAGAAGTGCAGGGGAAGTGACCCATGCCCCACGCTGCAGAGGAAGGCGAAAACTCCAGGCCTCTGCCAATATGCCCCGTGAGGAATTCCTTCCCAACCCAAATATGGAATCAGCTAAACCTGAGCATGTGGCACGACTCACCAGCCAGCACTCGGGAAAGAATTCTCTGTTGTAACTCAGATCCCACACCATCTAACATCCCATCCAGACCACTTGGGAATACTATCTGCTGATCAAAGATCAACTGCCAAAATTAATTGCCAAATTAGGCTACTCCATCATACCATCCCTCCATAAACTTATCAAGCTTAGTCTTACAGCCAGATATGTCTTTTGCCCCCTCTACTCCCTTGGAAGGTTGTTCCGAATTCACTCCTCTAATGGTTAGAAACCTTTGTCTTATTTCAAGTCTAACTTCCTAGTGTCCAGTTTATATCCGCATTGTTCTTGTGTCCACATTGGTACTAAGCTTAATAATTTCTCTCCCTCCCTAATATTAATCCTTCTGATATATTTATAAGAGCAAGCATATCCCCCCTCAACCTTCTTTTGGTTAGGCTAAACAAGCCAAGCTCTTTGGGTCTCCTTTCACAGGACAGGTTTTCCATTCCTCGGATCATCCTAGTAGCCCATCTCTGAACCTGTTCCAGTTTGAGTCCATCCTTCTTAAACATGGGAAACCAGAACTGCACACAGTATTCCAGATGAGGTCTCACCAGTGCTTTATACAATGGTACTAACACCTCCTAATCTTTGCTGGAAATACTTCGCCCGATGCATCCTAAAACCGCATTAGCTTTTTTAATGGCCATATCACATTGGCGGCTCATAGTCATCCTGTGATCAACCAATACTCCAAGGTCCTTCTCCTCCTCTTTTGCTTCCAACTGATGTGTCCCCAATTTATAACTAAAATTCTTATTATTAATCCCTAAATGCATGACCTTGCACATTTCACTATTACATTTCATCCAATTGCCATTACTCCAGTTTACAGGATCATCCAGATCTTCCTGTATGATATCTCGGTCCGTCTCTGTGTTAGCAATACCTCCCAACTTTGGGTCATCCGCAAACTTTGTTAGCACATTCTCGCTTTTTGTGCCAAGATAAGTAATAAAACGTTAAATAAGATTGGCCCCAAAACTGATCCCTGAGGAACTCCACTAGTAACCTCCTTGCAGCCTGACAGTTCACCCTTCAGTATGACCCCTGACACCTCGCATGGCCTGCTTTATAACCAATATCACAGTTATACACAGACGAGGAATATGGGAGTTACAAGACGCTTACAGTACGTCACACTCAGTTTTGCAGTAAATCACCCCTCCTGCATTACACACGGTGCTTGTGAACATCAATAATAAAACAATAGCCAGTTTAGTTAAGCAAAAAGGAGAGTTAAATAGAAACGAGAGCGAGGTGGAAACAAATGGATACGATATGAAATCACAAAAGGAGAACTTGGGTCAGTGGCGTATTATTGCCTGGGCCAACAAGGCCTAGGCCTAAGGCAGCAAATTTGCAGGAGCGGCAAGTTTAAAATAGCAGCCCAGAATTTTTATCATCGCGGCATCGCAAGCCACGATTCTACCAATCATGATAGTGCGTATTGAAACTGCCAATGACGGCTCGACGGAGACGCCATTTAGTAAACAACATACTTGGGACTGGAATCGCATCTATCCTAAGCGTTAATTAACAATATAAGCGGAAGGAAAAAATTAAGTGGTGCTCAGTTAAAAAAAATGCTATACAGAAGAAGGAAAGGGAAATGAAATGATTGCAAAAATGGGCAAAATTGATTCCTTTCTTGTGTCAGTTAATGCCAACAGTGAGACAGAAAAAAAAGTTGAAAGAAGAAGTGAAGTAAAAAGTGAAAATATTGGTGTTGATATTGAAAATATTGATGTGTATAAAGTACATATTAAAACTGCTGAAGAAATTCCGGCTGCGGTTAGTGTTGAAGAAAATATTCCAAATATTAGCGTATCAGAGACTACTGAGAATCATGTTGGTCTGGATATCTTTGACAATACTGCAGAGATTTGTGAATCACATCAATCAGAAATTCAATCTGACGTTGGAATATCTACCATAAGTGACGACCCGGCCCAATGGATATTGAATGATGCTACAATTGAGTATTTATCAACACGTTATTAAACAAAATATAGATAGTGATTTTATTAACTCAAAAAGACAATATACTGATAAAATTTGTGTTCTAACCAAAAATGTCTTTGAATGACATCTTTAAATGGTGAAGTAAAGCCATGGCAATATCTTGTATAATCGGAGAGCAAAGAAGTCATCTTTTGTGCCCCAAGTCGATTATTAGGAGGGATCTCTAGTCTGGCGACTAGTGGATACCATGACTGAAAAAACATATCAGCTCAACTACGTGAACAAGAAAATTAGACTGAACATAAAACGTGTTTACTGGAAATGGTGAGGAGAGGCGAGATATCCGGAAGAATTGATATGAATTTAATGTTTCAAATGGAAGAAGACATTATGCATTGGAGAAATGTGTTGAAGAGGATTGTAGCAGTGGTAAAGAAACTTTCAAGTGGAGGACTTGCATTTAGAGGTAAGATGGAAAAATTTGGATCACCTTATAATGGCAATTACATGATGGCCCTTGAGCTTGTTGCAGAATTTGACCCATTTTTAGCAAGTCACATTGCATGTTATGGAAATGAAGGTAGAGATAACTTATCTTATCTTTCATCCTATACATGTAATGAATTTATAACAATGATGGCTTCAAATGTGATCTCTAATATTATTAAAGAAGTAAAAGAAGCCAAATATTTCTCAATAAGCGTTGGCTCAACTCACGACATATCTCATGTTGATCAATTGGCTTTTATATTGAGATATGTAAATGATGATGGCATACCAGTAGAGAGGTTTCTCTGTTTTTTTACCAAACACTGGCCACAAATCAGAACAGTTAGCTGATGCTGTACTTCCAACTTTGAATTGTTATGGATTAGATATTGCAAACTACCATGGCCAGTCGTACAACAATGCCACTAACATCCGGTGTCTATAGCGGGTTGTAAGCAAGAATTATGATTATAAATCCTTATGCTGTGTATGTGCCTTGCTCTCCGCATTCTTTAAATCTGGTTAGAGTATGTGCAGTAGAAAGTTGTCAAGAAGCATGTTCATTTTTCTCAACTGTCCAACATCATTAATCAATTTTTTCTGCCTCTACTCAGCGGTGGGAGATTTTACTTTCCAATTTGAAGCCAGGCAGTAAAGTAATAAAAAGACTTTCTGAGACTCGCTGGTCATCTCGAGTGGAAGCTTGTCATGATTGGAATAAAAACTGGAATGTTGTATTTAAAGCTTTAGATACAATAAAGGAAGATGCTACTAAGAAACCTGTTACATGTAATGAAGCTGCAGGCCTGCAGCGAAAACTCGATCGACTTGAGGCAGCTTTTATGGCTGTATTTTGGAGCTTACTCTTGGAAAGATTTCATATAACTAACCAAAAACTGCAAAATCTTTATATTGATATACAGACAGTTGTAGAACTCTACAACTCACTAATACGATACATTAACTCTATACGGGACTTGTTTGAGATGTACAAAGAGAAAGGCAAAAAAAAAAAAAGACCTGAAATTGAAGACTACGAATTTGAGAAAAAGCGAAAAAGAAAGCATAAACTGCAAGTTGAGAAGACACATGAAGTTGATGTGGAAATGTGTGGAAGAGAAAAATTTAAAGTAGATACATTTTTAACAATACTAGACCTTGCAGGTTCTCAATTGAAATGCAGAAGTAATGTGTACCAAGACATTTATGGCAGATTTCAGTTTCTCTCTAACATTACAAATACTTCAACAGCAGATATGACAGTTCATGCTAAAACATTACAGCTATGCTACCAAGGGGATTTAGAAGAATCATTTGTGAATGAGTGTTTATATTTTCGATCATATTTGGAAGGTGTTGAAATTCCTGAAAATGAAAAGAAGTCAATTCTAAGATATTGCAGCCTTCTTCGAAATTGAAACATTCATTCAGTACATCTAAATCTTAGTATTGCCTGCCGAATGTTTGTTTGCACATCTGCAAAAACTGTTCAGCAGAATGATCATTTTCGGCATTCAAAAGGGTGAAAAACTATTTGAGAACTAATCTCAGTGAAGAAAAATTAAACTCCCTTTCTCTCCTGACAATTGAAAAGGATCTAACAACTTCTCTGGATTATACAGTATTAATTAATAAGTTTGCCACTCAAAGGTGTAGACATAAAAAATATAATTACTTACTACTCAAATACTTCTATTTCTTTCATTGTAGCTACATAAAATAAAAGATAAATATTTGATATAAAACCAGACTCCCGCTTGAACGTGGCATTTTGGATCCATGCGCGGTCCCACGCTATATCCGAAATCACGTTATACAGACTAAAACTAAAAAAAACTAAAACAAGTTCATATGGGGTCAGCTGTCGGGAGCGGCAATTATTTCAGGGCCTAAGGGTGGCAAAATCATTAATCTACCACTAACTTAGTTCTACCACTAACTTAATAGTTCTCTTTTATAGAATCATAGAGTTGGAAAATATTAGGGTTGGAAGAGACCTCAGGAGGTATCTAGTCCAACCCCCTGCTCAAAGCAAGACAACCCCAACTAAATCATCCCAGCCAGGCTTTGTCGAGCGGCCTTAAAAAACCTCTCAGGATTGAGATTCCACCATCTACCGAGGAACCCATTCTGTCTTTTTTTTGTGTGTTTACAGAATCACCATCCCACTAGTAAAAAGTTTTCCTAATATCTAACCTAGACCTCCTCTTTGAACCTGTTCAGTACCTTGAACTTGCCTATAAATCCCTCCTACTCTTTCTTTCTGCAGACTACAACAACCCAGCTCCTCAGCTCCTCTAATCATGTCCCCAGACCCTGATCATTTCGTTGCCCTCGCTGGACTCTCTCCAATTTGTTCAAACCTGCTGTAATGGGGACCAAACTGGACCCATACTCCATTCCTCACCAGTGCAGAATAGGGAATACCACTTCCCATGATCTGCTGGCAATCTCTACTAAGAGCTATAAGCGTTAGCTTTCTTTTGCAGCTAAGGGCGTCACTGCTACTCAAACCAATTCTTCTGCACGTATCGCGCAAATCCTTTTCCTCAAACTGCCTGCTAGCCAAAACTTGGTCACCCAGCCTGTAGTGTGCATGATGCTTCCCCCTAAGGAAGACTCTACACTGTAATAAAGTAAGTTCCTCTACCGCCCAGTCTAGTCTGTTGCAGAACTGCTAATTCACAAGAACCAGGAATTCAATTTTTCATGAAACTTCCCAGCCCCACAAGATGCGCGCCAGCGAAAATATCCAAGCCTCTCCCCACGCTGATTATCCTGAAAGTCTTCTGTCTTCTTTTCATAGGCAGCAATCCTGTTGCTTAATTTCCTTCATTACTCTGTTATGTGTATGTTGAGAGTTGTCTCTGATGGTTTCTATTGACATCTCCTGTCAGAGCGTGGCTGAAACTGAGCCTTGAAAAATTACATCCCCAGCGAACAAGCGTGAGTGACTACACCCTCTTGAGAATGGCCATCCACCAGATACACTTCTCTCGTGGGGGATACAAACTTCTCCTCCCGGTCAGAAAACTCACTGCAGAAATCACTATTTTCCTTAATATACCGACATCCTTTTGCAATGATATGAAGCTGAGAAATTACAAATTCTGCACACACATTACTCTACTTCTTGGGTATATATTCCATATGTTGGTGTGTTGGAGTTTGTCAAGTCCTGAATATGAGCATTTGCAGAAGAGGGAACTCTTTGCTGGGGTCTCAGATGTTCACAACACCTTTCTAAGAACGAATAAAAAGGAAATGATCAGATCAACAATGAAGAGAGAGGTTATTTCTCCCTGCTCTTCCACCAACTGAGCCGCACAGAGCAGTCCTGGGCTCCGCTGCTCTGATCCCCGCTGGATCCCAGGCAGCAGTATAAATATCCCTGTACCTCACCCGTCATGCCGATTCCTGCACCTCAGGCTCTCGACCCGGTCACAGCGAGATTCCTCCTCTCCAGCTAGCCGGAGCCTGGTGAGTTGTTTTCTTGGAATGAATCTGTGAAGGGGCAAATGGAACATGAAACCTACAAGTGAGTTGGGGTGCTAGAAGGATCTAACTCTACTGCAGGGGCATACGGGAGTCGGGCTCTGAGATACGCTCCTTGGCTGCGCTGAGTTGGGTGTTGGAAGAGGTCGCGAGTTACCCTATCCTTCAATGCCGTCACTGGGGGTCTTGCTGTATAACTCAGTGGGCTCTGGACTGGGCGATTCTTGGTTACGTGACTGATCAGAGTAAACCTCATTGGAAACCTCCTCAGGCCCTTTAATATTCTGCACCCCAAATCCCGAGGCCTTCACTCAGGCAACACTTCCATTAAAATCAATAAGGACCCAAGAACTGGGCCCATTCCATTTAGCAGAAATTAGCTGGTTTCAAGCAGCATAGCCGTAAATGTCCAAACTGTATAATCCAGGAGCAAACTATTATAAGGGCTGCTTTGATACTGATTGTGATGGGTTCCCCCCAGAGTACCATCTGCAACTGGGGTACCTCTAAGCCCACTGACCCACCAGCCTGGGCTGTCTCTCACACTATACAGCTCTGACAAACTTGAAAGTCCTCCCGCCTGCATTTTCACCAACAGGTAGAGACACACCCAGCTGCTATTGAACACAGCCTCTTTAACCACCAGCTTTCTAGCCTAGGACCCCAGAGCAGTACCATCTTGCCCTTGTCACATCTGGGCAGTGTGTGTGTTTAATACCCCTTCTCCTATCACTCAGTGTGAAGACAACCATGCACACTTAGAGCAACCAAGCTGAGATTTCCCCCAACACTTCAGTCAAAGCTCATGGTTTAGATTATAACAGAACAAGTTTAATAACTACAAAAATAGATTTTAAGATTTTATATGAAACTCGGGTTGCATTTTTGTTTATTTACTAGGAAAGGTGCTTTGATCTGCTTGGTATCACTTATCATCACTTAAAATCTATTTTTGGTACTTAATAAACTTGTTTTGGCTTTATCTACACTAGTGAGTTAGAATGAAGTGCATGGGAAAATCATAGCTCGATTGGCAGAAGCTGTCGTATGTTCTTTTCCACATTCAGGGAGGGGACAAATTCTATGAGCTTACGCTGGACAGTTCTCTGTGCAGGGTAAGACTATAGAATTTTCGGTTTACACTCCAGTCGGGGAGTATGAATCTGGGAAGCTGGTGGTTAATTTGGCTGCAGCCTCTCTATTGCTGGTTGATGCAGTGGCTGGTTAGAGCCTGCATGTAACTGCAGCTGGGTGTGTCCCTACGTGTGTGGATGCTGGTGTAAGTGTAAGATCGGGAGCAGGTCTGCAGCTTGTCACAGCAGCACGGTGTGAAGGGGAGCACAGACTGCTGGGTCAGAGGGCTCTGTGAAAACCCAGTTCCAGGTGACACCCAGGAGGAACCCGTCACACTGTAACAAATGCATTCCAGTCCTAGCCGACACTCACCTTCTCACTGATTGTCTCTTTTGCTGTTAGTTCCTGGGCATTGAATAGAAGATCCAAGTGATGGTGCATGATGCCAGCTGACAATCACACCTTTTTTGTCCCCGTGACCTACATCCTGACCGGCATCCTGGGTACGGAGGAGTCTCATGTCTGGATCTCCATTCCCTTCTGTCTGATGTACATTGTGACACTTTTTGGGAACTCTCTCCTACTATTCATCATACTAACAAAACAAAGTCTCCACGAGCCCATGTATCTATTTGTGTCCATGCTGGCTGCTGCTGATTTACTGTTATCTACCACTACAGTGCCCAAGATGCTGGCTGTATTCTGGTTTAGAGCGGGGGAAATTTCTTTTGCTGCCTGCCTGACCCAGATGTTCTACATCCATGTCAGTTTTATTGCCGAGTCGGCCATCCTGCTGGCCATGGCATTTGATCGGTATGTTGCCATCTGCGACCCCCTGAGATACACCATCATACTAAGCAAGTCTTTGGTCGGGAAGATAGGGCTGGCAGTTGTAACAAGAAGTTTCTGTTTCATTTTCCCCACCATCTTTCTTGTGAAGCAGCTGAAGTTCTGCAGAACCAACCGTCTGCCTCACACCTATTGTGAGCACATGGCCCTAGCCCGACTGGCCTGCAACGACATCACAGTCAATTTTTGGTATGGTATAGCCATGGCTATTTTAGTAATTGGTTTGGATGCTGTGCTCATTGCTGTATCGTATGGACTGATCCTCAGGGCTGTCTTCCGGCTCTCCTCCAAGGATGCCCGGCTCAAGGCTCTCCGCACCTGCAGCTCCCACATCTGTGTCATACTGATGTTCTACACACCATCCTTTTTCTCTTCTTTTGCACACCGATTTGGGCACATCATCCCAGGTTATATTCTCAACCTCCTGGCCAACCTCTATGTGGTCATTCCCCCCATGTTAAATCCTATCGTTTATGGGTTGACAACAAAAGAGATCCTGAAAGAGGTGATGAATGTGTTTCATTGGTGGTGCCGGAGAAGCTCCCTGCTGAGCTAAAGCAGGACACAGAAAGTGCTCTGGGACTTGGAAATTGAACCCAAGTTTTCATTGGGTTTAATTTAGGGATGTTTTTATTATGTACTTCCACTGCGTAAGGTTGAAAGCTGGTCTGTCTCCTCAGAGACAGACATTGGGTCCAATGAAAGCTATTTCTTCCCCCAGTTTGTCTCTCAAATATCCTATGGCACACATGGCTGCAACAGCACAGCACCCTGCCACAGAAAACAGCCAGACTGAGTGAGTCTTGTTCTAAGTTGAAGGGAAACAACAAAGCAAGAAAGCACAAGGTAAAATCACTTTGTGATACAGCATGGTGTGTGCTCCTCTGTGACAAGCTGCATCTGAGTTGCACTCTCCATGGCAAAGGAAAGCAGCAGCTAAGGGGGACGTTCCGTACAGCCATGGGAAGTGCACTGGGCTGCGCACTGGGAGACGGGAGCTCTAGTGTTCATTCTGCCACTGACC
>NC_133769.1:370735980-370745671 GCF_003597395.2 Chelonoidis abingdonii | reverse complement strand
CCAATCGACAATCTTTCTGCAACGTGGGTGTGATGGGAGAGTAAAGTCTGTGGTCCTTTCCACTCTGCACAACCATGGAACATCCAAGGGCCCTTGCCATAAATGATGAGTTTGCTAAAGAATCACTGGCCAAAATTTCACTCTTTTCTGTGCCATCCTCTTTATCGTGCCTAATGGCCTCCAGCCCCAAGGTGGTGCAGTTCAGTGGCACAGTGAATCCTTTAGGATGAAAGCTGTTAGTAGATGTGCAATACAAGGCCAAATTCTGAAACTACGGCCCATGCTTTCCTCAGGCTCCAGTGAGGCAAAATTTCCATTGGAGCAAGAACTGAGTACAGATGTCAGGAGCCATCTGTGTGTTAATTCACAGGGACTGTCACTCTCTCCTCTTCCGTATCAGGTCTCTTTCTATTAATGCGGCAGAGGAACAGGGGCTGTCACCTGTCTTTTATCTGACACAAATCTTGGAGCTGCTAGGGCTCCTCACTAGAACAATAATGAAAATTTTTCAATATGGATAACACTTATTTCTCCTAGCTTCATTCGAGAAGTCTGCTGAAATGTTATGCCTGAAACTTTTTTTAAAAAAAAAACATAATTCTTCTTGAAGCAGACACCCAACGTTTGATATTTGAGAACAAACTCCAGAAATCTGGCATATTTATAAGCAACTGGAAATGAGGTCTTCTAATGGAAGGTGTCAAACAGCCTCAACTACAGGTGATGCCACCAGTACCACCTCCAATGGCCAGTCCATTTATGAATCCCATTCTTCTATGCTCTTCCCTCCAATAATGTTGGTAGCAAGGAGTTCTACAGGCCAAACAGGAATTATGGTAGCAATTACCTTTTCTCAATGTTATATGTTCAGACTTTCAGTTTAACTAAATCTTCCCTTGTTAATGATATGAGACACATTAAATATAAATGCCTGGTCTTCTTTCTTTATCAATAGGTCCATAGGGTTTAAGGTCAGAAGGGACCAGCTGATCATCTAGTCTGACCTCTTATAAAACACAGACCCATTAAATTTCACTCTGTTACCTCAGGATTGAGCCGAAAGACGTGTTTCTGAGTCAGGCCTGGTCTACACTAGGTTTTCACATTAGAGAATGATAGAGCCATGGAGTTAGACGGGAATGCAAAGGACAGCTAGTCTATCCTCTGACAAGATGCAGAATTTGTTTTGTCTTAGTCATCTAAGACTGATGGCCATTCACACGACTTTAGAAAACTTCCACAGAAGGAGCTTTCATGACTTCCCAAGGAGTCTGTTCCATTGACCTCCTGTAGTTAAAGTTAGGAAGATATTCCTGAAATTTAATTTAAATCTGCTAGGCTGGAATTTTAACTCATTGCTTCTTGTCCTGCCCCTCTGTGATAAGACGGAATAACTTTCCTTCATCTTTTTATGGCAGCCTTTCGAGTGTTTGAATACCACTATCCTGTCCCCCATTGACCTTCTCCTTTCCAAATAAACATACTGGTTCCTTTGGCTTGCTCATACTGTTTGTATTCCATCTCTTGTGTAACATTTCTTAATTGCCTGTGGATCCTTTCCAGGTTCTCTACATCCTTTCTGTTAATTGGATACATAACTCCAGCTGAGATCTAACCCACTTGACTTCTGCTAATATAACCCAACCTTGCATTTGCAGTTTTTGAAACATTTTTCCTAATGTCCAACCTAAACCTCCTTTGCTGCAATTTAAGTTCACTGCTTCTTGTCTTCTCTCAGAGGTTAAGGTGAACACTTTTTCTCCCTCTTTGTAAAAATTTATAGCTATATGAAAACTGTTATTATCCTCCCCACAATCTTCTCCTTTTCAGTCTAAACAAGCCTGTCTTTTTCATTTTTCCCTCATAGCTCATGTTTTCAAGACCCCTAATCATTCTTTGCTCCAGTTTTTCCAGATCATTTTGAATGTTTATCTGATTCTCCAAAAACTTCCAACCCCTCCCAACTTTTATTATCTGCAAACATAAGTGCACTTTCTCTGCCATGATCTAGATCGTTGATGAAAACATTGAAAAGAAGGTAACCCAGAACTGATCCCTGAAGAACCCCACTTGCTATGCCCTTCCAGCATCACTGTGAGCCATTGATAACTACTCTCTGGGGGCGGTTATCCAGCCAGTTATGCACCCACCTTACAGTAGCTCAACTTAGTTTGTATTTCCCTAGTTTCCTAATGAGAAGGTTATGTGAAACTCTATCAAAAGCTGTACTATCTTCTAGTTCTAGATATATCACGTCTACTGCTTCCCCACATGCACAGGGCTTGTTACCCTGTCCAAGAAAGCTATGAGGTTGGTTTGACATGTTTTCTTCTTGACGAATCCATGCTTATCACTTTATTATCTTCTAGATGTTTGCAAATTGATTTCTTAATAAATTGGTACATTATCTTACCAGGTACAGAAGTTAAGCTGACTGGTCATTAATTGTCTGGAGTGCCCTTATTTCTCTTTTTATAGGCAGGCACTATATGTGCTCTTTTTCCATCTTCCGGAATCTCCCATGTCTCCCATCACTTGTCAAAGATAATAACTAATGGCTCAGATATCTCCTCAATCAGCTCCTTCAGAGTATTCTAGGATGCATTTCATTCTGCCCTTGTGACTTCAAGACATCTAACTTGTTCAAGTAACTTTTAATTTGTTGGTTTCCTATTTTAGCATCTGAACCTACCCCATTTTCACTGGCATTCTCTATGTTAGGTATCCAAACACCACTAAACGTCTTGGTGAAAACCAAAATAAAGAAGTCATTAAACACCTATGCCATGTAGCCTGATTTGGGGCGTGTTAGTAGTGTTGATATAATTTATTTGCTTAATTTTAATTTTATTTGATTATTTTTTAATTAATTAATAATATGAATAAAAATTATTGGATATTAGTATGGGTTTGTCTCTCCAATATGTTTGACAGACCCAAGAGATGGAGCTGAACAGATCCAGGGGAGATGCAGGGGGAGAGTCACGGAGGACAAGGGGACAGACGGGGGGAATGCCCCTTGCATTAGCTAGTGTCCTCACTAGTCAGAGTAGTCACTGGTGATCACACTCCTCGTCGGTGCTGAGACAGATCAGAGCCAGGCACATCAGCGGTGGCCTGGCTGGGGGAGTGGGACTCAGCTGCCCAGACCATTCCCTGCCTGCCTTCCTGCTGTAGGAGGGATGGGGGTGATTATACTTTTCTGCCTGAGCTCCCCTGATGAGTCTTGCTCACAGGAGCTTAAAGAGAATGTGAATAGCCCCAGCGGGGAGAGAGCAGCACCCCAAAACCCAGTGCAAACGTCCAACAGGCAGGGAGAGATACAAGATCATCTGCCTCTGTGCTCGGAGCTGGACCAGCTTCCCAGACCAGGCCTCCTCTGCTAGAGGAAGCCAATACGCAGAGCTGCTCTCCTGCTGTTCAGAGCTTTCCCACTCCCGGGAGCAACTGGTTCCCTCTCAAAGCAGAGCCCCCAGCTAGCTCTGCCTCATGCAGCCACTGCCCAGCTGAACCTTTCTCTGCGCTCACACGCCCCATGCAGGACTCGCCCTTCTGGCTTCCTCGAGCTCATCTTTAGAGCCTGACCCTAAGGGTCTCCGTGCTCATGGCCTGTGGGAACCTGCCAACCTTGAATACATCAGCGGGTGTGGCCAGAGACAGCAGACATCCCGTACATTTCCAGTGAGGGGAGCTGCAGGCTGCGGCCAGCCCTGGGGAGGGCTCTTGAGCTGAGCTATTCAACTAAAAGTCACCTGAGCATTGAATGTGAGCTCCATGACATAACACAGAGCGCAGCGCAGGCCCCCGGGCATCCCACCCCCAGGGGATGTGGGGGAAATGGTTCCCTAGATCACCCCAGGAGGGCGCAGGGGGCAGAGGGTGCCTGTGGGGGGCTGTTTGGGATCGCCTGGCTCATGTCAGCCGTTAGACGTGATGCTCTATTTGCAAGGCACACAGGGGTGGCCGCAGCACGTGTAAGCCCCAGTCCGCGGGTCTGACAGCCCTGCTCCCCAGACTACACAGTCTCTGCCTGCGCTGGAGGAGCAGTAATGTGATCAGTCTGTAGGAAGCTGCCTGCTCACTGGGTTCATGTGCCCCCTCCCCGCAGACAGCCTGAGACCGTGGCTGTAAAGGGGCTGAACTCCCCCACGCAGCGCCGGAGTTAACGCTGAACATAATGATGACACTGTCAGTGCCAGTGTCAGCTGTCCCACCGCTGGTCACTTCAGCTGATGGGAAAAGGGGAGGGGTGGGGTGCGGTGCAGCCCATTCCCCACCCCCCTCAGTCTCTGCTCACCAGACTTTCCCCTCTACATTCAGAGTTGGGTCCCATTTCATTGGAGCTGTTTGGGGCAGGAGCTCATCAGGCAGTTTTGGGTGCTCCATAAATCGCAAGGTTACAGTCTCAGGCCTGGAATGGGTGGGGGCAATAAACGGGGAGATGCCGAAGGCATGGGGTGACTAGTGCGTTCCTTCATTCTGTGCAGGGAGCCCTGCAATCATTGTTCTGGTGTGTGCCTAGCCACAGGGGCAGGAAGCAGCCGTGCTGTGGAGCTGAACAGACCCAAATGGCCCCACCATGGCAGCTTCCAACTGGACCATGCCCCACCCCTCCACCTTCCTCCTCCTCGGCATCCCGGGACTGGAGACAGCGAACGTCTGGATCTCCATCCCCTTCTGCTCCGTCTACATTCTGTCCCTCCTGGGGAATGGCCTCCTCCTGGCTGTTATCAAGACTAAGCCGAGCCTCCACGAGCCCATGTACCTTTTCCATTCCATGCTGACACTCACCAACCTGGTCGTATCCACCACCACCCTGCCCAAAACCCTCTGCATTTTCTGGTTCAGTGACCGGGCCATACACACCAACGCTTGCCTGGCCCAGATGTACCTCCTTCACCCACAGTCAACCATGGAGTCCGGGTTCATCCTGGCCATGGCCTTTGATCGCTACGTCGCTATCTGTAACCCACTGCGACACTCGGCTCCTGACCAGTCGGGCCATAGCCAAGGTAGGGCTGAGTGTTGTGATGAGGGGAGTCCTGTTACTGGGCCCACACCCATTCCTGCTGCAGCGGCTCCCATACTGCAGGGCCAATATCATTTCTCACACCTATTGTGAGTTCATGGCACTGGTGAAACTGGCCTGTGTGGACACTGCAGTCATGACAGCCTATAGTCTGGTTGTAGCATTTTTCACCGGCGGCTTAGACCTGCTGCTGATTGTCCTGTCCTAGGTGCTGATTCTCTGGGCCATCTTCAGACTCCCCCCAAGGAGGCGCGGTGCAAGTCCCTCAGCACCTGCAGCTCCCACATCTGTGTCACGCTGCTGTTTTACACTCCTGCGTTCTTCTCCTTCCTCTCCCACTGCTTCAGCCACGTGACTCCCCACGTTCACATCCTCATCGCCAACGTGTGCCTGCTTTTCCCTCCCATGATGAACCCCATCATCTACGGGGTGAGAACCCAGGGGATCTGGCACAGGGTGCTCCACATTTTGGGCATGAAAGCAGCCTGAAGGCCCACAGGACAGTCAGTGCCTGGGGAGTAAGGTCCGTGCGGGTGACATCAGGGTCAGCAGGGCCCAAGATCCAGACGGCTGAGTCACTCTCCAATATGGAAACCCACCTTAACCTTGCTGAGCCGCAGGGCTAATAAACAGGCTTGTCTGGGTCTGCAGCACAACACGGCTTTGACTTGTCACTACGCTAGAACATTGTTATTACTTGTCATTTACACGGGCCCAGCCCAGATCAGGGCCTCATCGTGCATCATACAGCTAGAGACCATTATGGCCCAGGGGATTCTACCCAAACAGACAGGATGCCTGCTCCTCTGTCCCCGGCACACGCCCTGTCACGCCCAGATGGTTACCCCTCTCCCCTTACCCTTGCACCCTCTCATGCCTAGTCTTCTGCTCCTCTCCCCTCTGAGAATCTTTCACAGGTTCCCAGGCCAGAAGGAACATTTCTGACTATCTCATCTGACCGTCTGCCTAGCACAATCCCCAGTCCTTCACTCAGTGATCCCAGCACTAAGCCTATATCTTGGGTTCAGCTCGAGCATGTATGTTTTTAGAAAGACATCCAGTCCCAATCTCAGGTCATAATCTCAGGCTGAGCGATGGTTGGTGAGAGGGACAAGTTTTTGGTCTTCCACAGTTTTCTCACCAACAGAAGTTGGTCCAATAAAAGATATCACCTCCCTCAGCTAGTCTCTCTCATGTCCTGAGAGTGATATGGCTGTGACCCCCGCATGCAATATATATTCCAAGCAGTTCAGTATATGTAAGCGGAGGAATAGCCCCGCCATTGTGGGGAACTTTCCCAGCTTCTGCACTACCCCGGTGAAGTGGGCCAACGAAAGGATCTGAGTCCTCGCTGTGTCCTTTATCCAGAGGCCTCCCTGCCCTTAAGGACTCCCCTTCCACTCTCCTGTCTGGCAGAGTCCTCATAACCCCAATAACGCTGGGCCCAGGATTTCTGGGGGGCTCAACCCCCAATCCTGCTGTGGTCACCTAGAACAGGGTGTCTCTCAGCACTGATCACTTCCCTGAGGGATAGCTCAGTGGTTGGAGCATTAGCCTGCTAAGCCCAGAAGTGTGAGCTCAATCTTTGAGGGGGCCATTTAGGGATCTGGAGCAAAAATCTGTTTGGGGATTGGTCCTGCTTTGAGCAGAGGGTTGGACTAGATACTTCCTGAGGTCCCTTCCAACCCTGATATTCTATGACCCACTGATTTAAAGTAAATACAAGTTATTTAATCAACAATTAATTAAAAAAAGAATAAGGAAAAAATGGGAAAGGTTAAAGGAAAACCACATCACCCTGCTCTGTGGCAGGGAAAATCACAAACGGTGTCTCTGGAATGTCAGGGCAGTTCACAGTCTGTTCCGGGTAGGTCCCAGGTCTCCTTCTCAGGCCCTGGCTGTGCTGCAGGGAGGCTGCGGGTTGGACACTTGCAATGGTGGTGGTACACACACCTCCAGGCTTTGGGTGGTGGGACCCTTCTTCCCAGTGTCAGCCCTCTCCCAGCCTGGCCTGCAAGGACCCTTGGCTGGGGATGTCTTTCTGCACTGGGCCTTTGCCCAAGGTCCCCCTTGGCTGGCTCCAGTTGCTCACCACACCTGGCTCCAGCCCCAGTTCACTCATCCTCAGCACTGATGCTGCGTCTCTGGCCCCTCTGGCTCTGTGGCTGCAGTCCTGCTCCCAGCACAGGATCTGCTCTACCTGGGCTGTGTCTCTGGCTCTGTGCCTGCAGCTCTGCTCCCAGGGCAGGTCTGCTCTGTGGGCTGCTTCTGTGACTCTGCTCCCAGCTCTGACCTGCTCCTAGGCTGCTTTTCTGCCCCTCTGGCAGGCCCAGCTCTGCTCCCCAGCTCAGCTCAGGCCCCTGCTCTCTCCTTAGCTCTGCCCCACTCTGTCTGACCCAGGCAATTCCAGCTCTCTCATGGAGGCCGCGTCCCCCCTGGCTCCTGATTTCTCTCATTAACTTGCTTGCCCTGTCAATCAAGCTAACCGGGAGCACTGGCCTCTCCCCCATTGTTCTTGGGGAGTGTCTCAGGGTCCTGATTTCCCATCGACCCCTCCCCTTTTACTGCTGGGGAGCTGGCAACCAAAACACCCCCACTGAATGTTAGTAAGGGGGCAACAGTCCTCTTACATATACATAGTATTACACATTCACAGCAGTTAGAGAGCCCAGACTGGGAGGAATGGGGGAGCCCTGAAGGGGCTGCTTTCCTCTACAGTCACTCCCAGGGGAGGTGCAGCTCACGCCTTTCCCTGGCCACTTCTGCAAGCATTTCTCTCCTCTCCCTGCTGGTTCAGCGCTATTTGCGAACTCCAGAGCAAAGTGTAAGAATGTACCTCTCTCCCATGCGTAACTCCAGAGCACCAACCCACCCTCAACACACAGTGTCAGAATTTGTAACACTCTCCCCATGAACACCATCCAAAAAACTAGCGCAGCCAGAGAAAGTTCCCATCATTCCTGGCCTGACCCTGTCCCAAGCTTGGGTAAGTGAGGGGTCCAGATCCAGCTGCCAGTTTTCTAATGTTTGCAATTCCCTAGTTCTCTGCTATCCTAGCCCTCACCCCATGTGGAGCAAAAACTTCTTTCCCCAGCAACCTGTCACTTCTGCAGTCCCGGAGTCCCCTTTCAGGGGCAGGATTTTTAACAGAGTTCTGCTCCAGGAACATCCCCCATGACTAGAAGGATTTTAGTAGCAAGGTTCATGGTCTTTTCATCCCATCCAGCAAGCTGGATGTTCCCTTTTCAGGACTGGAGTTAGTTATTGTTTGAAGAGTTTAGTGATGATTTAATTGGGGTTGGTCCTGCTTTGGCGGGGGGTTGGACTAGAATCTCCTGAGGTCCCTTCAACCCTGAGATTTCTATGATTTCCATGATACCTGAGCACCAATGCAATGCTTTTCCCAAGGACACAGCCCATCCTTGGGGTTTTCATTGCTGGGCCAAACCCCCACCCAGCTGTTTGCTTCCGCAGGGACAGGCAGTAGGAGTGAGACGCAGCTGAGAACAGCCGGGATGGGACCATCCAGGCACTGACCCTAGCCTGGCAGGGGTAGGAACAGATACTGGAGTCTCAGGAGCAGGGCCGGCTCCAGGTACCAGCCCAGCAAGCAGGTGCCTGGGGCAGCCAAGGGGAGGGGGCGTCCTGCTGGGCACTTCGGCGGGAATTCAGCAGTCGGTCTGTTGGTCCCTCTCAGAGGAAATGACGTGCAGCCGAATTGTCGCCGAAGAGTGAAGTGGCAGCAGTAGAACTGATTGTGATCGCGGCTTTTTTTTTCCCGATGCTTGAGGTGGCAAAAACCCCTGGAGCTGGCCCGGCGCAGGAGGCAAGGAGGAAGTGGAATGGTTTGGAAGGGGATTAGGAAGGAAGGGCAGCTGTGTGGCCCAGAAGGGCTTGTTAATGAGATCAAGGGCTTTCTCCATCTGCGGTGGGGTGTGTCTGAGTCTCCACAGGGCAGGAAATCAGTCTCCCCTATCGTTACCATGGGAGACTGAGTGGTCCTTCCCCTGCAACAAGGCTGGGTTCACCAGGCGTAACCCCACCCCAGCAGTGCGACCAGGTGGAGCTGGTGACAATGGATTTGTCTTGCTGTTCTCTAGGGGAGATTTGATTTCTTTGCCCAATGCACCTACTGAGACCCGAGGGGTCTCTCCACCCTTGCTGATGGGTACTGAGATACCATCTTGGCTGTGAAGATGCAACCCTCCAGTGGGGATTGTGAGCAATACCCTGCCAGAGGAGGGCCTCCCTTGGCCCAAGGGAAGTGTCCCCAGCTGCACAGTCATTCCCAGGGGCCTGGGACGCCTGGGACCTTCTCCCGTCCATGTGAAGGGTTTGGAGACTTGGGGGCATGACAGGAGCTTAGCCTGTGCAGTGACTTTCTTCAGGTATGTTAGCAACGAGAAGAAAGTCAAGGAAAGTGTGGGCCCCTTACTGAATGAGGGCGGCAACCTAGTGACAGAGGATGTGAAAAAAGCTCATATACTCAATGCTTTTTTTACCTCTGTCTTCATGAACAAGTTCAGCTCCCAACCTGCTGCGCTGAGCAGCACAGCTTTTGATACCATCTCCCACAGTATTCTTGCCAGCAAGTTAAAGAAATAAGGGCTGGATGAATGGACTATAAGGTGGATAGAAAGCTGGCTAGATCATCAGGCTCAA
>NC_133769.1:370729010-370735880 GCF_003597395.2 Chelonoidis abingdonii | reverse complement strand
CTGTTAGCTTTCTTGGCAGCAAGGGCGCACTGCTGACTCAAACCCAGATTCTTCTGCACTGTAATCCGCAAATCCTTTTCTTCAGAACTGCTGCTTAGCCAGTTGGTCACCAGCCTGTAGTGGTGCATGGGATTCTTCCACCCTAAGGGAAGGACTCTACACTCTGCTAATAAAGTAAGTTCCTCTACCCGCCAAGTCTAGTCTGTTGCAGAACTGGCTAAATTCACAAGAACCAGGAATCAATTTTTCATGAGAACTTCCCAGCCCCACAAGATGGCTCGCCAGCGAAAGAATCCAGAGGGCCTCTCCCCACGCTGAGTTATCCTGAAAGTCTTCTGTCTCTTTTCATAGGCAGGTCAATCCTGTCTGCTGTAATGTTCCTTCATTTACTCTGTAGGTGGTGGTGATTATTTGAAGTTGTCTCTGATGGTTTTCTATTGATCATCTCCTGACAGAGCGTGGCTGGAAAACTGAGCCTGAAATTACATCCCCAGCTAACAAGCGTGAGGTGACTACACCCTCTTGGAATGGCCATCACCTAGATACACTGCTCTGGTGACAAACTTCTCCTCCAGGTCCAGAAAACTCACTGTCGATATCACTATGTTTCCTTAAATATTACCCGGACATGCCTTTTGCAATGATTATGAAGCTTGAGAAATTACAAGGTTTCTGCACACACCTTACATGCTATTCTTTTTGGGTATATATTCCATATGACTTGTGTGTGGTGTAGTGAGTTTGTCAGGCCTGAGATATGAGCTATTTGCAAGGAAGAGGGAACTCTTTGCTGGGGGTCTCAGTGTCACAACGACCTTTCTAAAGAACGAATAAAAGGAGAAGTGATCAGATCAAACAAGTGAGAGGAGGAAAGGGTTAATTCTCTCCTGCTCTTCACCACTTGAGCCAGTCACAGAGGCAGGTCCCTGGGGCTCCGCTGGCTCTGAGTCCCCGCTGGGATTCCCAGGGCAGCAGTATAAATATCCCTGTACCTCAGCCCCGGTCAGTGCAGATTCCCTGCCACCTGCAGCTCCTCGACCCGGTCACAGGCAGAGATTCCTCCTCTCCAGCTGAGGCCGGAGCCTGGTGAGTTGTTTGCTTGGAATGAATCTGTGAAGGGGCAAATGGAAACATGAAACCTAGGCAATGTTGAGTTGGGGTTGGCTAGAATGGGGGTGCGTAACTCTGACTGCAGGGGCAGGACGGGAGTCGGGCTCTGAGATACGCTCCTGTGACTGCGCTGAGGTTGGGTGTTGGGAAGAGGTCGCCGAGTTACCCTGATCCATTCCAATGGACGTCACTGGGGGTCTTGCTGTATAACTCAGTGGGCTCTGGACTGGGCGATTCTTGGTTACGTGACTGATCAGAGTAAACCTCATTGGAAACCTCCTCAGGCCCTTTAATATTCTGCACCCCAAATCCCGAGATCTTCACTCAGGCAACACTTCCATGAAAATCAATCAGGACCCCAGGACTGGGTCTGTTCTGGTTTGCAGAAATTAGCTGGTTTTAAGCAGCAAAGCTGTTACTGTTCAAAATAACCTAGGAGCAACCAATTATAAGGGCTGCTTTGATACTGATTGTGACAGGTTCCCCCCAGGTACCATCTGCAACTGGTACCTCTAAGCCACTGACCCACCAGCCTGGGCTCTCCACACTTACAGCTTGACAACTTGAAAATTCCTCCCGCCTGCATTTTCACCAAAGTAAGACACACCCAGCTGCCTATTTACACAGCCTCTTAACCACCATCTTCTTACCTAGGACCCCAGGCAGTCCCATCTGCCCTTGTCACATCTCAGTGTTGTTTAATACCCCTTCTCCTATCCCTCATTGTAAGACAACATGCACATTAGAGCAACCAAGCTAGATTTCCCCCAACCTTCCCAGTTCAAGCTCATGGTTTAGATATACAGAACCATTTAATAACACAAAATAGATTTTAAATGTTATATGAAACAATCGGTGCATTTTTGTTTATTACATGAAAGTGCTTGGATCTGCTTGGTATCCACTATCATCATTAAACATCTATTTTGTACTTAATACAGTTTGCTTATCTACACTAGTGATTAGAATGAAGTGATTGGGAAAAATCAATAGCTTCCATTGGCAGACTTCGTCTGTTCTTTTCCACATCAGAGGACAAATTCTATGAGGCTTACGCTGACATTCTCTTGCAGGGTAGACTATCGAATTTCGTTACACTCAGTCGTGGAGTAATGAATCTGAAGCTGGTGGTAATTTGGCTGCAAGCCCCTATTGTCTTTGTTGATGCAGTGGCTTGTTAGAGCCTGCATAACGCAGCTGGTCTGTCCCTACTTGGGGATGCTGTGTAATTTAAGCGGGACAGTTGCAGCTTTCACAGACACACGTTGAAAGACACAGACTGCTGGGTCAGAGGCTCTGTGAAACCCAGTTCCAGTGACACCAGAGGGAACCCGCTCAACACTGTAACATAATGATTCCCAGTCCTAGCCGCCACTCACCTTTCCACTGATTGTCTCTTTATAGCTGTTTATTCCGGGCATTGAATAGAAATCCAGTTTGGTGCATGATCCAGTGACAATCACACCTTTTTTTCCCGTTGACCTACATCCTGCAACCGGCTCCTGGTCGGTAAGAGGCAGTTCATTCTTGATCTTCACATTCCCTTCTTGTCTGTGTACATTGTGACACTTTTGCGGAACTTCTCTCTATCATCATACTAAAAAAACAAACTCACGAGCCATTGTATCTATTGTTCCATGCTGCTGCTGCGATTTACTGTTAATCTACCATACAGTTGCCCAGATCTGGCTGTATTCTGTTTGACGGAATTTTGCTGCCTGCACTGACCCAGTCTACGTCCATGTCAGTTTATTCCGAGTCGGCATCCTACTGGCCATGCATTTTGATCGTAGTTTGCCATCGACCCCCTGAGATACACCATCATTTACTAAGCAATTCTTTTCGGAAGATAGGCTGCAGTGACAAAGAAGTTTCTGTTCATTTTCCCCACATTTTCTTGAAGCATCTGAAAGTCTCAGAACCAAACCGTCTGCTCACCACCATGTGAGCACATCCCTAGCCCGACTCCTGCAACACATCACAGTCAATTTTGGTTATGGTATAGCCATGGCTATTTTAGTTAATTGTTGGGCTGCTCATTGCTTATCTATGGACTTATCCTCAGGCTGTCTTCCGCTTTCCCAAGGATGCCCGCTCAATGGCTCTCCGCACCTGCATGCTCCCACTTCTTGTCACTATGTTCTACCACCATCCTTTCTCTGGCTTTTGCACCACCGATGTTGGCACATCAATCCATATATTCTCAACCTCCTGGCCACTCTATGTTGTCTTCCCCCATGTTAATCTCATCGTTTATGGTTGAACAAAAGAGATCCTAGAGTTGATAATGTGTTTCATTGTGGTCCGAAAGCTCCCTGCTGAGCTAACAGACACAGAAATTCTGGACTTGGAAATTGAACCCAAGTTCATTGGGTTTAATTTAGGGATGTTTTTATTATGTACTTCCACTGCGTAAGGTTGAAAGCTGGTCTGTCTCCTCAGAGACAGACATTGGGTCCAATGAAAGCTATTTCTTCCCCCAGTTTGTCTCTCAAATATCCTATGGCACACATGGCTGCAACAGCACAGCACCCTGCCACAGAAAACAGCCAGACTGAGTGAGTCTTGTTCTAAGTTGAAGGGAAACAACAAAGCAAGAAAGCACAAGGTAAAATCACTTTGTGATACAGCATGGTGTGTGCTCCTCTGTGACAAGCTGCATCTGAGTTGCACTCTCCATGGCAAAGGAAAGCAGCAGCTAAGGGGGACGTTCCGTACAGCCATGGGAAGTGCACTGTGCTGCACACTGGGAGACGGGAGCTCTAGTGTTCATTCTGCCACTGACCGGCTGTGTCACCTTGGGAGAGTTTCTTTCCTCCTCAATTTCCTCACTGGCAAATGAGCACACTTTGGGGCCAGCATGGAAGTCAGGAGCAATTCTCCTCAGGGAGACAGCACAGAGATTTCATGGCCCTCCTCTACACAGCCCAGAACCCGAGCAGAGGTGGCTTTGCCTGTTTCATTATGGGATTCCTTTACCTGGAGATCCACCCTAGGAGGACATGGCTCAGCCAGCAAATACCCACCCCCCCACACACACACACACACCACCCCATGGTAAACATGGTGATTCAGTGTTTAAGCAGGCCCTAGAATTTCAACTAGTCACCCCTGTATTCAGTCCACTAACTTGTGTTTGGCTAAGGCACCCCCCACAAAGATATGAGAACTCCTGAATCCTTCTCAGGGTCACAGCTTTGCTGGCCTCAGTTCCCCATTCCACAGCCAAGGCCTGCGTCCCACAGACTGTGTATTTGGCTGCCTTATAGATCATTTTGCGTGGATGGACCCAGCTTCCCCAGGCTGATCTCACGCTCTGCCCCACACAATCTACTGAATCTATTAATCCTATTTGTATGCATGTATCATTCTTGTATTCAAGGTTATGAATATAGGCTGCATACTTGTTTGATTCTATGTTGGCTGTGGTGAAGCAGTTAGTCGGGTTCCTGAGAAAAGACGATTCTCAGTAAGTGCCCCATCAAAGGACACTTAAGTCAACAATGAATGTGGAGACACCAATCCACATCTGGGCTTTCCCAGGAATGTGGCTTGGCTGGTAAGGAACTCACTCATGCGTATACATGTGAGTCGCCCAGGTGACTCCAATCCTCCATCTTGGAGCTCAACTTTGCATAGGAGAGAGGAGGGAATCTACACCCACAAGAGAAAGTCTATTTAAACCCAAGGGAGACCTCACCATTTTGTCTTCAGCTGGCTAAAGAGAGAGCTTCTCCACGCCCAAAGATACCTGAAAGAACCTGGAACAAAGGGCAGTGACTGCAAGGGGTGTGAGTGATTGCTGGACCCAGATTAAAAGGAGATTAGTCCGTAAAAGGGAGCATTCTAGAAATGGTGAGGAATTTGTCTCTATTCAGTTGGATTAGACATAGACTGGCGTGTTGTATTTTATTCTACTTGGTAATTCATTTTGTTCTGTCTGTCACTACTTGGAAGCACTTAAATCCTACTTTCTGTATTCAATAAAATTACTTTTTTCTTATTATTTAACCCAGAGTATGTGTTAATACCTTGGGGGAGGGAGCAAACAGCTTTATACAGGGTAAAATGGATTTATTTGGCTTTAGACCCCATTGGGAGTTGGGCATTTGAGTGTTAAAGACAAGAACACTTCTGTGAGCTNAAATGCTCAATGCAGGCCTAACTCTGCTACTCCTGAGGTCAGTGCTCAAACTCCCATCAGTCTCAGTGAGAGCAGAGTAAGGCCCCGTCTACACTACAAAACTACGTTGACCTAAGTTACGTTAGCATACAACTGCCGCAGTTATGACATCACTTGTGCATGTATACACTATGCTCCTTGTGTCAGCGGTGTGCATCCTCAACAGGAGTACTTGTATCAATGCAGAGCGCAGTGTATAGTGAATAGCTATCCCACTGGGAAACTCATCACCATCCACTGCAAGGTGTTTTGCGAAGTTTTTGCAATCCCTGATGGGGCTGAAATGAGTCGAGCAGGAATGACTGGGAGCAAGGGTTCAATTTCCCATCATGCAGCGTTCTCCATCCCATAATTTCATCTGCATTCCATATTTTGTCTCTTTTCAAAATCCCTGCAAAATCACCTGTCCCTTCTCGCTGTCCACCATCTCTGACAGAAGCCTGGAGCCTGCCCAGCTCTGCAGTATTGTCACAAGCCTTGTGAGCATGGGGCACCTGATCCTTCAGTATTTGCAGAGCCACAAGAGGAGCAGTGAGGAACGTTACAATTCCTTGGAGGTTAGCTTACTCTGGGACATAGAAACAAATAATTCAAGTTTGTTGGTGGCATTCACAGAGCAGCTGCAGATGGTGGAACCCCAGTTCCAAGACAGAGAAACAAGGACCGACTGATAGGTTCAGGATGATAACCAGTGGTAGCAGAACTTTCAGATGCACAAGTCCACATTCCCAGATTTGTGCAATGTCATCCCAACCTCCCAGAGCAGGGACAGGAAAATAAGAAGTGTGCTGAAAGTTGAGAAATGAGTAGTGATTGCACTGTGGAAACTTGCCAGATTGCCACCGGTCAGTCAGGAATCAATTTGGAGTCAGGAAATGAACCACAGGAGTAGCTGTCATGCAAGTGTACAGGGTCAACAGAGCCAGCATTATGAGTGGGTGATGTGGGTGACTCCAGGGCACTGTGGTCAAGAGACAAGGAGTGGGGTAGGTCTGGGGTATGAGGCCACAGAAGGGAGCTTTGGGCAATAGGAGGGTAGGGAGCCTTGGGCAGTAGCGGTGGGGCCAGAGATGATGAGGTGGCATCAGGAGTCAGAGGCAGTGCCGTGGGGTGGGGGTCATAGGGAGGGATCAAGGGTGAGGGGTGATGTGGTGATGGGTGGGAAGCCCAGGGGAGGTAGTGAAGGCCAGGGGAGGAGAAGGCAGCAGGGACTGCAGTGCCAAAATACAAGTTCACCCACAGCAGCATTTTCCATAAGTTTGGCCCCAAGGTCCACCAGTTGCTCCTGCTATGCAGGACATAGTGAATGCTTTTGAAGCAATAGGCTTCCCCAACTGCAGTGGGGCAACAGAGGGCATGCAGATCCCTATTTTAGCACAACCACCTTGTTACAGAGTACATCGACAGACAAGGCTATTTTTCTGTAGTAATTCAAGTGCTGGTGGATCACTGAGGATGCTTTACTGACATCCATTTGGGCTAGTCAGAGAAGGTGCATGATGCGTGCATCTTTAAGAACACAGGACTGTACAGAAAGCTGCAAGCAGAGTCTCTTGCCAGACTGGCAGATTACTAAA
>NC_133769.1:370719647-370725588 GCF_003597395.2 Chelonoidis abingdonii | reverse complement strand
CCACTTGCTATGCCCTTCCAGCATCACTGTGAGCCATTGATAACTACTCTCTGGGGGCGGTTATCCAGCCAGTTATGCACCCACCTTACAGTAGCTCAACTTAGTTTGTATTTCCCTAGTTTCCTAATGAGAAGGTTATGTGAAACTCTATCAAAAGCTGTACTATCTTCTAGTTCTAGATATATCACGTCTACTGCTTCCCCACATGCACAGGGCTTGTTACCCTGTCCAAGAAAGCTATGAGGTTGGTTTGACATGTTTTCTTCTTGACGAATCCATGCTTATCACTTTATTATCTTCTAGATGTTTGCAAATTGATTTCTTAATAAATTGGTACATTATCTTACCAGGTACAGAAGTTAAGCTGACTGGTCATTAATTGTCTGGAGTGCCCTTATTTCTCTTTTTATAGGCAGGCACTATATGTGCTCTTTTTCCATCTTCCGGAATCTCCCATGTCTCCCATCACTTGTCAAAGATAATAACTAATGGCTCAGATATCTCCTCAATCAGCTCCTTCAGAGTATTCTAGGATGCATTTCATTCTGCCATTGTGACTTCAAGACATCTAACTTGTCCAAGTAACTTTTAATTTCTTGGTTTCCTATTTTAGCATCTGAAACTACCCCATTTTCACTGGCATTCTCTATGTTGGGTGTCCAAACACCACTAACCACCTTGGTGAAAACCAAAATAAATAAGTCATTAAACACTTATGCCATGTAGCCTGATTTGGGGTGTGTTAGTAGTGTTGATATAATTTATTCGCTTAATTTTAATTTTATTTGATTATTTTTAATTAACAATATTAATAATAATGATTGGATATTAGTATGGGTTTGGCTCACCATTATAGTTGACAGACCCAAGAGATGGAGCTGAACAGATCCAGGGGAGATGCAGGGGGAGAGTCACGGAGGAGAAGCGGACAGACAGGGGTGTGCCCCTTGATTAGCTAGTGTCCTCACTAGTCAGAGTAGTCACTGGTGGCCACACTCCTCATCGGTGCTGGGACAGATCAGAGCCAGGTACGTCAGTGGTGGCCTGGCTGGGGGAGTGGGACTCAGCTGCCCAGACCATTCCCTACCTGCCTTCCTGCTGTGGGAGGGATGGAGGTGATTATACTTTTCTGCCTGAGCTCCCCTGATGAGTCTTGCTCACAGGAGCTTAAAGAGAATGTGAATAGCCCCAGCGGGGAGAGAGCAGCACCCCAAAACCCAGTGCAAATGTCCAACAGGCAGGGGGAGCTCCAAGAGCATCTGCCTCTGTGCTCGGAGCTGGATCAGCTTCCCAGAACAGGCCTCCTCCCCTAGAGGAAGCCAACACGCAGAGCAGCTCTCCTGCTGTTCAGAGCTTTCCCACTCCTGGGGGCAGCTGGTTCCCTCTCAAAGCAGAGCCCCCAGCTAGCTCTGCCTTATGCAACCGCTGCCCAACTGCCAACCTTGAATATTTCTGCGGGTGTGGCCAAGGACAGCAGACGTCCCGTATATTTCCAGTGGGGGGAGCTGCAGGCTGCGGCCAGCCCTGGGGGGGCTCTTGAGCTGAGCTATTCAACTAAAAGTCACCTGAGCGTTGAATGTGAGCTCCACGACATAACACAGAGAGCAGCGCACGCCCCCGGGCATCCCACCCCCAGGGGATGTGGGGGAAATGGTTCCCTAGATCACCCCAGGAGGGAGCAGGGGGCAGAGGGTGCCTGTGGGGGGGCTGTTCAGGATCGCCTGGCTTGTGTCAGCCGTTAGACGTGATGCTCCATTTGCAAGGCACACAGGGGTGGCCGCAGCACGTGTAAGCCCCAGTCCGCGGGTCTGACAGCCCTGCTCCCCAGACTACACAGTCTCTGCCTGCGCTGGAGGAGCAGTAATATGATCAGTCTGTAGGGAGCTGCCTGCTCGCTGGGTTCATGTGCCCCCTCCCCGCAGACAGCCTGAGACCGTGGCTGTAAGGGGGCTGAATTCCCCCACGCAGCGCCAGAGTTAACGCTGAACATAATGATGACACTGTCAATGCCAGTGTCAGCTGTCCCACCGCTGGTCACTTCAGCTGATGGGAAAAGGGGAGGGGTGGGGTGCGGTGCAGCCCATTCCCCACCCCCCTCAGTCTCTGCTCACCAGACTTTCCCCTCTGCATTGAGTTGCGTCCTATTTCATTGGAGCAGTTTGGGGCAGGAGCTCGTCAGGCAGTTTCGGGTGCTCCATAAATCGCAAGGTTGCAGTCTCAGGCCTGGAATGGGTGAGGGCAATAAACGGGGAGATGCCGAAGGCATGGGATGACTAGTGCGTTCCTTCATTCTGTGCAGGGAGCCCTGCAATCATTGTTCTGGTGTGTGCCTAGCCACAGGGGCAGGAAGCAGCCGTGCTGTGGAGCTGAACAGACCCAACCGGACCCACCATGGCAGCTTCCAACTGGACTATGTCCCACCCCTCCACCTTCATCCTCCTCAGCATCCCGGTGGTCTGGACCAACTCTGTTTAGGGATTGTCCTGCTTGGCAGCGTTGGATATCCTTCCTGGGGTCCCTTCACTCTGATAGTTCTGATGCTCACTGATTTAAGTAAATCCGTTCTTTATCAACCATTAATTTTAAAAAAAGCATAAACATGCGGGGAGATTACGGAACACAAGCTGAGCAGCGAAACGTCTGGGATCTCCATCCCTTCTGCTCCATCTACTTTCATGTCCTCTGGTGAATGGCCTCTCCTGGCTGTTATCAAGACCGAGCGCAGCCATCACCGAGCTGTCTAAATAGATAGCTAGGGTTAATGTTTCTTCGTGTAAAGGTAAAAAAAGGACCAAACACCTGACAGAGGACCAATCGGAACCGGGATTGTTTTCAGTCAGGGGTGGGAAACCTCTGGAGGTTTTGGCTCTTGTTCTCTGTTCTTTGTTTCCTCGGCTCGTGAGTAACAGCTTTTCTTCGACTCTCCAATCTTCTGTCTACCCTTTCTACTACCAAGTTGTGATAAATGGTATGCAAAGCATGGTGGTTATATGCTTTTGTTTTTAATTTACTGTGTCTGTGCTGGACTGGTTAAAATTGGCTATTTTTTGAAGCAGACTGTATTATTTCTATTTTTTATAAGCCATAGCCCTCTTTGAATCTTATTGCAGTGATTAGTTTATATGTTTTTCTTTCTTTTATATAAAGTTTTCTTTTAAAAACTTGTTTGGACGTATTCTTTTTCTATTAGCAAGAGGATAAGAATTTCTGTTTTGCAGGGTTTACTGTTCTCTCTTAAAGGACAGGCAGGGAGAGGGGAAGCACTACGCTCTGTGTCACCTTCCTAATGGTCCAGGCTGGCATGAGCTACAGGCAGAGAATACGACAAAGAGAAAGGATCATCTCTCTGGGTTCTTGGTTGTTGTTGAGGGTTTTTTCCTGTGGGTAAGAAAAAGGAAGACAGTTTCTTGGGTTTGTGATGTTAAGAGATTACATCAGCCTCTCAGTTAGCCAGAGAGCAAGGTCTGGGTGGGCGAAGGAGGCGGGAAGGGAAAGAGGAGGATTTTTCCCTGCAGTTGACTGGAACTTCTGGGTCTTGGGGGTTCCCCAGGGGACGGATTTTGGGGCTCAAGTGCTACCATGGCACTGATCCTGGTTCCTGGCAGCGAGTTCAGACACAAGCTTGGTATAAAGTTTTGGAGCAGTTCATGCTTTAAGCCCCAATTTGGAGCTATAAGGTCCAGATTTGGGTAGGAGAAGGCTTATAACAGAGCCCATGTACCTTTCCATTCCATCTGGCACTCGCGAGCACTGGTGTATCCACACCACCTGACAAACGCTCTGCATTTTATGGTTCAGCATACCAGCATTTACCCCACGTGCCGGGCCCAGATTTACTCTTCACCCAGTCACCATGGAGTCCATCCCTTCTCGGGTTTTGGGTCCTCTCCAGGTTCATCCTGGGGGCATGGCCTTTATCGCTAGTCGTATTTGTAACCCCTGCGACACTCGGTCCTGGACCAGTTGGGCCTAGCAAGGTGGTCTGCATGTTGTGATGGGGGCGTCTGTTCTGGCCCCACAACCCATCCTGTGCAGCGGCTCTAATGCGGGCCAAATATTTTCTCACAACTATTGTGAGTTCATGGCACTGGTGAACAACTGGCTGTGTGGACTGCAGTCATGACGCCCTAATATTAGTCTGGTTGTTTTGTAGATTTTTCACAGACTCAGCGGCTATTGTTTATGATGCTGCTAAGGTTTGTGTCCTGTCCTGAACGTGTGTTTAGGTAGGGCTTTTGGTTGAGCAATCTTCTATCTCCCCCTCGACAGAAAGACAAACACAAACATGACAGGTCATTTTGCTTAGAGTGTGCAATATAGCTCCCACATCATACTTTCACTTAAAGGCAAAGCACACATGCTTACGTTCCCCATTGCTCATCACCCTGCTCTGTGGCAGGGAAAATCACAAACGGTGTCTCTGGAATGTCAGGGCAGTTCACAGTCTGTTCCGGGTAGGTCCCAGGTCTCCTTCTCAGGCCCTGGCTGTGCTGCAGGGAGGCTGCGGGTTGGACACTTGCAATGGTGGTGGCCACACACCTCCGAGCTTTGGGTGGTGGGACCCTTCCTCCCAGCGTCAGCCCCCCGCCGGGTTAAGATCCCCCTCCCAGCCTGGCCTGCAAGGACCCTTGGCTGGGGGTGTCTTTCTGCACTGGGCCTTTTGACCAAGGTCCCTCCCCTTGGCTGGCCCCAGTTGCTCACCACACCTGGCTTCAGCTCCAGCCACAGCCCCAGCTTCACTCAGCCTCAGCATTGATGCTGCTTCTCTGGCCCCTGTGGCTCTGTGGCTGCAGCTCTGCTCCCAGCACAGAATCTGCTCTCCCTGGGCTGTGTCTCTCACTCTTGTAGCTGCAGCCCTGCTCCCAGCACAGGATCTGCTCTCCCTGGGCTGTGTCTCTCACTCTGTGGCTGCAGTCCTGCTCCCAGCACAGGATCTGCTTCCCTTCCGCTGTGTCTGCGGCTGCAGCTTTGCTTCTAGCCCAGGATCTGCTCTCCCTGGGCTGTGACTTTCACTCTGTGGCTGCAGCTCTGCTCCCAGCACAGGGTCTGCTCTCCCTGGGCCTTGTCTCTGGCTAGCACAGCTCTGCTCCCAGCACAGGATCTGCTTCCCCTGGGCTGTGTCTGTGGCTGCAGCTCTGCTCCCAGCCCAGGATCTGCTCTCCATGGGCTGTGTCTCTCACTCTGTGGCTGCAGCTCTGCTTCCAGCACAGGATCTGCTCTCCTTGGGCCTTGTCTCTGGCTCTGTGGCTGCAGCTCTGCTCCCAGCACAGGGTCTGCTCTCCCTGGGCTTTGTCTGGCTGGCCCAGCTCTGCTCCCAGCACAGGATCTGCTCTCCCTGGGCTTTGTCTAGCTGGCCCAGCTCTGCTCCCAGCCCAGGATCTGCTCTCCCTGGGCTGTGTCTCTGGCTCTGTGGCTGCAGCTCTGCTCCCAGGGCAGGTCTGCTCTGTGGCCTGCTTCTGTGACTCTGCTCCCAGCTCTGACCTGCTCCCTAGGCTGCTTTTCTGGCCCCTCTGGCAGGCCCAGCTCTGCTCCCCAGCTCAGCTCGGGCCCCTGCTCTCTCCTTAGCTCTGCCCCACTCTGTCTGACCCAGGCAATTCCAGCTCTCACGGAGGCCGCGTCCCCCCTGGCTCCTGACTCCCTCATTAACTTGCTTGCCCTGTCAATCAAGCTGACCAGGAGCACTGGCCTCTCCCCCATTGTTCCTGGGGAGTGTCTCAGGGTCCTGATTTCCCATCGACCCGTCCCATTTTACTGCTGGGAGCTAGCAACCAAACACCTCCACTGAATGTTAGTAAGGGGGCAACAGTCCCCTTACATATACATAGTATTACACATTAACAGCAGTTAGAGAACCCAGACTGGGAGGAATGGGGGAGCCCTGAAGGGGCTGCTTTCCTCTACAGTCACTCCCAGGGGAGGTGCAGCTCACGGCCTTTCCCTG
>NC_133769.1:370701855-370719547 GCF_003597395.2 Chelonoidis abingdonii | reverse complement strand
AGAGGGAACTCTTGGCTGGGGGCCTCAGTGTCACAAGGACCTTTCTAAATAACGAATAAAAGGAGAAGTGATCAGATCAAACAAGTGAGAGGGGGAAAGGATTAATTCTCTGCTTCTCTTCACCACCTGACCAAGACACAGAGGCAGGTGTCTGGGACTCTGCTGGCTCTGAGTCCCCGCTGGGATTCCCAGGGCAGCAGTATAAATATCCCTGTACCTCAGCCCAGGTCAGTACGGATTCCCTGCCACCTGCAGCTCCCCGACCAGGTCACAGGCAGAGATTCGTCCTCCCCAGCTGGGGCCGGAGCCTGGTGAGTCATTTGCATGGAATGAATCTGTGAAGGGGTGAATGGAAACACATAAAACCTAGGAAATGTTGAGCTGGGGTTGGCTAGAATGAGAGTGTGTAACTCTGACTGCAGGGGCAGGACGCGAGTCGGGCTCTGAGATATGCTCCTGTGACTGCGCTGAGGTTGGGTGTTGGGAAGAGGTCGCCGGGTTACCCTGATCCACTCCCATGGACGTCACTGGGGGTGTTGCTGTATAACTCAGTGGGCTCTGGACTGGGCGATTCTTGGTTACGTGACTGTGCAGAGTAAACCTCACTGGAAATCTCCTCAGGCCCTTTAATATTCTGCACCCCAAATCCCGAGGCCTTCACTCAGCAACTCTTCCATTAAAAATCAACAAGGACCCAAGAACTGGGTCCATTCCATTTAGCAGAAATTAGCTGGTTTCAAGCAGCATAGCCGTAAATGTCCAAATTGTATAATCCAGGAGCAACCGATTATAAGGGCTGCTTTGATACTGATTGTGACGGGTTCCCCCCAGAGTACCATCTGCAACTGGGGTACCACTGAGCCCACTGACCCCCCAGCCTGGGCTGCCTCTGACACTGTACAGCTGTGACAAACTGCAAAGTCCTCCCGCCTGCATTTTCACCAACAGGTAGAGACACACCCAGCTGCAGTTGAACACAGCCTCTTTAACCACCAGCTTTCCAGGCTAGGACCCCAGAGCAGTACCATCCTGACCTGGTCACATCTGGGCAGCGTGTGTGTTTCATACCCCTTCACCTATCACTTAGTGTGAAGATGACCATGCACACTTGGGGTAACCAAGCTGAGATTTTTCCCAAGCACTTCAGTCAAAGCTCACGGTTTGGATTATAACAGAACATGCTTATTAACCAAAAAAATAGATTTTAAGATTTTATATGAAGCTTAGGTTGCATTTTTCTTTTTTTGCTAGGTAATCTGCTTTGATCTGCTTGGTATCACTTATAATCACTTAAAATCTATTTTTGGTACTTAATAAACTTGTTTTGGCTTTATCTACACTAGTGAGTTGGAATGAGGTGCATGGGAAAATCATAGCTCGATTGGCAGAGGCTGTTGCATATTCCTTTCTACATTCAAGGAGGGGACAAATTCTATGAGCTTACGCTGGACAGTTCTCTGCGCAGGGTAAAACTGTAACATTTTGGGTTTACACTCCAGTGGGAGGTACGAATCTGAGAAGCTGGTGGTTAATTTGGCTGCAGCCTCTCTATTGTTGGTTGATGCAGTGGCTGGTTAGAGCCTGCACGTAACTGCAGCTGGGTGTGTCCCTACGTGTGTGGATGCTGGTGTAACTGTAAGATCGAGAGCAGGTCTGCAGCTTGTCACAGCAGCACAGTGTGAGAGGGGGCAAAGACTGGTGCGTCAAAGGGCTCAATGAAACCCCAGTTCCATGTGGCCCCCTTGGCGGAACCCGTCACACTGTAACAAATGCATTCCAGTCCTAGCCGACACTCACCTTCTCACTGATTGTCTCTTTTGCTGTTAGTTCCTGGAAATTGAATAGAAGATCCCAGTGATGGCACATGATGCCAGCTGACAATCACACCTTTTTTGCCCCCGTGACCTACATCCTGACTGGCATTCCGGGTACAGAGGAATCTCATGTCTGGATCTCCATCCCCTTCTGTCTGATGTACATTGCAACACTTTTTGGGAACTCTCTCCTACTATTCATCATACTAACAGAACAAAGCCTCCACCAGCCCATGTATATACTCATGTCCATGCTGGCCACTGTTGATCTGCTGTTATCTACCACTACAGTGCCCAAGATGCTGACTGTTTTCTGGTTTAGAGCAGGGGAAATTTCTTTTGCTGCCTGCCTAACCCAGATGTTCTTCATCCATTTCAGTTTTATTGCCGAGTCGGCCATCCTGCTGGCTATGGCGTTTGATCGGTACATTGCCATCTGCGACCCCCTGAGATACACCATGATACTGAGCAAGTCTGTGATCGGGAAGATGGGGTTGGCAGTTGTCACAAGAAGTTTCTGTATCATTTTCCCCATCATCTTTCTCATGAAGCAGCTGAAGTTCTGCAGAACCAACCTCCTGCCTCACACCTTTTGTGACTACGTGGCCATAGCCCGGCTGGCCTGCGACGACATCACAGTCAATTTCTGGTATGGTATAGCCGTGGCTATTTTAGTAATTGGTTTGGATGCTGTGCTCATTGCTTTGTCTTATGGGCTGATCCTCAGGGCTGTCTTCCGGCTCCCCTCCAAGGACGCCCGGCTCAAGGCTCTCCGCACCTGCAGCTCCCACCTCTGTGTCATACTGATGTTCTACACACCATCCTTTTTCTCCACTTTTGCACACCGATTTGGGCACATCATCCCAGGTTATATTCTTAACCTACTGGCCAACTTCTATGTTCTCATTCCCCCCATGTTAAATCCCATCGTTTATGGGGTGACAACAAAAGAGATCCTGAAACGGGTGATCCATGTGTTTCATCGGTGGTGCAGGAGAAGCTCCCTGCTGAGCTAAAGCAGGACACAGAAAATCCTCTGGGGCTTGGAAATTGAACCCAGGTTTTCATTGGAACTATAGGGATGTTTTTATTATGTACTTCCACTGCGTAAGGTCAAAAGCTGGTCTCTCTCATCAACACAATTTGGGTCCAATGAAAGCTATTTCCTCCCCCAGTTTGTCTCTCTAATATCCTGGGGTACACATGGGTGCAACAGCACAGCGCCCTGCTACAAAAAACAGCCAGACGGAGTGAGTCTTGTTCTACATTGAAGGGAAACAACAAAAAAAGAAAGCACAAAGGTAAAATCACTTTGTGATACAGCACGGTGTGTGCTGCTCTGTGACAAGCTGCATCCGAGCTGCACTCTCCATGGCCAAGGAAAGCAGCAGCCAAGGGGGATGTGCCATACAGCCATGGGAAGTGCACTGTGCTGCACACTGGGAGACGGGAGCTCTAGTGTTCATTCTGCCACTGACCGGCTGTGTCACCTTGGGAGAGTTTCTTTCCTCCTCAATTTCCTCACTGGCAAATGAGCACACTTTGGGGCCAGCATGGAAGTCAGGAGCAAGTCTCCTCAGGGAGACAGCACAGAGATTTCAAGGCCCTTCTCTGCGCAGCCCAGAACCTGAGCAGGGGTGGCTTTGATTGTGTCATCATGGGATTCCTTTACCTGGAGATCCACCCTCAGAGGACATGGCTCAGCCAGCAAACAGCCCCCACCCACCACCACCCCATGGGAAACATGGTGATTCAGTGTTTAAGCGGGCCCTAGAATTTCAACTAGTCACCCCTCTATTCAGCCCACTAACTTGTGTTTGGCTAAGGCACCCCCCACAAAGATATGAGAACTCCTGAATCCTTCTCAGGGTCACAGCTTTGGTGGCCTCAGTCCCCCATTCCATAGCCAAGGCCTGCATCCCAGGACTGTGTATTTGGCTGCCTTATAGATCATTTTGCGTGGACGGGCCCAGCTTACCCAGGCTGATCTCATGCTCTTCCCCACACAGGTGGTTTTGTGGGGCTGACCGAGTGGGAGGTGCTGTGGCCTGGTGCACTGGGTGAGGGACTTATTTTCACGTGCTCTCTGGTGCACCGACCATGGGAGACAGAGAGAGGAAAATCTTGTGTGTGTGATTAGCTGGGTCTTACCCCCTGCTAGTGGAATGTTTTGCCACTGAGGGTGATATGATGTTTCTTGTGTAACCATCTGCTAGTGCCACAAAAATGCTGAGAGAAACTGTTTCTGCTTTTATTCCCACCTTCTATTCCTAGAGCGTTGGAGTAGAAATGTCTCACAGGAACATAAAAACAGCCTCTACTGGGTCAGACAAATGGTTCGTCTAGCCCAGTGTCCTGTCTTCCGACAGTGACAAATGCCAGGTGCTTCAGGGGAGTGAGCAGAACAGGGCAATCATTGTGTGATCCATCCCCTGTCTTCCCATCCCGGCTTCTGGTGATCAGAGGTTTAGGGACACCAGCAGCATGGGCTTGCAACCCTGACCAGCTTGGCTAATAGCCATTGATGGACCTGTCCCCCATCAACTTATCTAAGGATTTTTCAATCCTTTTCCATCACAACATCCCCTGGCAGTGAGTTCCATAGGTTAGCTCTGTGTTCCATTAAAAAACAAACATTCTCTTTTATGTATTAAACCTGCTACCCTGGTTTTTTCATTGTGTGAAAAAGTAAATAACATTTCTCTATTCACTTTCTCTGCACCAGTCATGATTTTATAGACCTCTGTCATATCCCCCCTTAGTTGTCTCTTTTCATGGCCCTCCTCCGCACAGCCCAGAACCCGAGCAGGGGTGGCTTTCATTGTGCCATCATAGGTCTCCTCGACCTGGAGATACACCCCATGAGGACATGGCTAGGGCAGCAGAGACCTCAATACACCACCCCACAGAAAACATGTGTAAGGCCAGAAAGGACCACAGTCTGACCTCCTGTATAACACAGGCCCTAGAATTACACCCAGTCACCCAAGTACTGAACCCAATAACTTGATTTTTGTTACAGCACCTTCCACATAGAGATGTAAACTCCAAGTCCCTCCTCTCAGGGTCACTGCTTTCTATCCACCTTATAGTCCATTCATCCAATCAATACTTCTTTAACGTGCTGGCAAGAATACTGTGGGAGACTATTATCAAAACCTTTGCTAAAGTCAAGATATATCACATCTAGCACTTTCCCTATATCCATACAGCCAGTTATCTCATCATAGAAGGCCATCAGGTTGGTCAGACATGACTTCCCCTTGGTGAATCCATGTTGACTGTTCCTGACCACCTTCCTGTTAGGATATAGATATTCAGGCCTGTCTGCAAAGGCATCGACTTGAAGAATGTAGGTCTATTCTTATCACTTAGCTAGTTATAGAGGTATAAAAGAAAAGAATCAAAGATCACTGTCTGTGGAATGGCCTTCTCTTAGTGTGACAGGCTAAGGCCATCAGCTAAGAAGCAGAGGCAGCCATAAGCTGGGAAGTGTATGGTCACATCCTCACATTCCAAACTAGTCACATTGAAATAAGGTGCTATTGGGCTATTAGCAATACAATCCTGTCCTGATATTCCATCACCTCCAGAGAAAGGGGAGAGCCTAGAAGATATAAAAGGAAACTTAGTTTGATGGCATCCTGTCTGGCAAGGACTCACTTATCAATAGATATAGCTGGAAAACCCATATGTCTGTATAGATGTCGTTGTGAAATCCTCACTTCTGTATTGTTTTGTATGTTTATTTGCATGGTCTCTGTCTGGTTCTGTGATTGTTTCTGTCTGCTGTATAATTAATTTTGTTGGGTGTAAACCAATGAAGGTGGTGAAATATAATTGGTTAAATAACCATGTTACAATATGTTAGGATTGGTTAGTTAAATTTCAGTAAAATGATTGGTTAAGGAATAGCTAAGCAAAACTATATAGGAAAATAGTCTGCAGCCAATCAGGAAGGGAGGGGGAAATGGGAAGAGGGACCGGGGATGTGGGAATTAAAATCATGTTTTGCTAAAGGGGGAAATGGGAACAGGGGATGGGAACAGGAACAGGGACACAGGCAAGGCTCTGTGGTGTCAGAGCTGGGAAGGGGACACTAAGGAAGGAAACTGGAATCATGCTTGCTGGAAGTTCACCCAATAAGCATTCAATTGTTTGCGCCTTTGGACTTTGCTCTCTGTTCATGCTAGATGGACCAGGGAAGTGAGAGGGTGAAGGAATAAGCTCCCTAACACTTCCTCTCCTCCAAGTACTTCAAAATGGATTCCTTGAGAACTTGTTTCAGGATTTTGCCGTGGACTGAAGTGATGTTGACTGGTCTGTAGTTCCCCAGGTTTTCTTCCTTCTCTTTTTTAAATATGGGCACTGTATTTGCCCTTTTCCAATCTTCCGGGACCTCTCCCGATCTCCACAAATTTTCATAGATAATGGCCAATGGCTCTGCGATCGCATCAACCAACTCCCTCAGCACCCATGGATCCATTATGTCTGGATCCATGGACTTGTGCATGTCCAGCTTTTCTAAATAGTCCTTAACCTGTTCTTTCACCAGTGAGGCCTGCTCACCTCCTCCCCACACTGTGTTGCCTAGTGCAACAGTCGGGGAGCTTTTGAGTACTTCAGATTTTTCCACATCTTCTGTCTCTATGTTGCCTCTCCAGTTCAGTGAGAGTTGCCGGCTGTCTTGGCTAATAGCCATTGTTGGATCGATCCTCTATGGACTGATCTATTTCTTTTTTTCCCAATTATACATGTATCTAGTTCCTTTTTGAATGCAGTTGTACTTTTGGCCATCAATGAATTCCACAGGTTACATTTGTGTTGCTTTAATAGTCAATAGCAATAGTCACACACTTGGATTCCCATCACTTAGGCATTGGTTTAGCACAACAGGGAAACTGAGGCACACAAGGTATTCAAACCGTAAGACTCAAATAGGCTCGCATATAACATAATAACTTTCTAACAGGCATGTGCTGGTGCCTAAGGGCCCTGTTGCCTGATGTTCAAGACCTGAGGTCCCTGATGCCCAGACAGTAATGGAGGCAGAGTCAAACAGGCCCATCGCAACCTTCTCTCCTGGCGCCCTTTACTGTTGCTGCCGAAGTCTAGACTAAGAAGACAAATTCTCTGACTTTTGCCCCTTAATGACACAAGCAATCAGGGCAGTTGACCTGACCTGAGACACCAAGGGAACGTTACCCAGTTATAATCCTAGACGTGTAGGTGTGAAGGCTGGCTGACCCCCCTTAATAGATTACAAGCGGCCGGGGGGGGGGGTGCACTGCCATGGTCACAGTAGCCTGCATTTTTGCGCTATCTTTCTTCCTCTGCCTCAAGGCAAGAAGATCCTGCTCCAAACCAGTCAGTACTACCCAGATAACGGGAACATGAGATTTTACACTTACCAATCATGTATTAACACGCAAGGGTCTTTGTCTGAATGTGTATAAAAGGTTTGTGGAATTTGTGTAAGACAGAGTCTTTTGTACCAAGGTATAGGCTCTCCTTATTCTGCAGAATAAAGCATTTTTTCCTTATCCCTGTCAGGCTGTTAATTGGCTCTCAGCTAGGCAGACCCGGTATTTTGGTAACAGTTTCTGGCGACCCCAGATGGGACTCTCCTAGCTCGGACATTGGTCTCCGGATGGCTGCGGCGAACTAGGAGCGGCGCCACAGGGGTGCTTAACCCCTCTTCCTCACTCCGCCACAGCCGCTGGAGTTCGTGCTCCGATAAGGTGAGCCCTAATAGGATAAGGAAATACTATCTGGTTCTGGTTAGAGGCGAGCCTCTTATCTGGTTCTGGTTCTGTTCTGTTTAACCAGTTACTGTTGTTTTTCTGCTCTGTATACATTTGGGCGTTGGGAGTGTGGGCGGAACTGAACTTCTCGTTCGTAATTCCTCGGAGTGGAAGCCATGCGTGCGAGGAAGCTCTGAGGTTGAATTGAGATCCTTCTGTCCCATCCCCTGTAGCGGTCAGTGTAATAGACGTGGAGAAACCTGGATTAGACTGTAATTCCCTCTTTTCTCTGTGTAATTCTCTTTTCTGTTTGAGTGTCAGCAGACAGATGGGTGGGTCTCTGGATAAACCCTCTAAGGGGTTTGGATTATATGTTAAGTAATTGTCTTTAGCCGGTGTTCAGAAAGGAATGTTAAGAGGAAAGTGAATAGTTAAACGCCAATGGGCAATGTGTTTTTGTCCAGGTGGCAAGCCTCACGAGCGAGGACTCAGGTAGTCTTGTGAGTAGTAATGTTTAAGGGAAGAGAACAGGAAGGGTGGGGGCTAGTTGAGAAGCCCATCCTTCTAGCTAAACTGGTAGTGGAACAAGCCGGTGGCCATGGAAGGGACGGTTCAGCGAGAAAAACAGGATCGGGCCCAGGCGGGCAGGCAACAGACAGAGAGATTGGGAAAAAGGTTGGAAATTCTGAGGGTATAGTGGAAGGAAGGAGTAAGTAAATGTAAGCATGGAGATTTCAAATGCTCAGGACGATACTTGAAACGGTGATTTAAGTCGATAGAAGTGACTGTTGGGATACAAGCAAGTGATTTAAGGAAGAGCGAGAAGTTAACTCTGTAGTTGCTGGAGGAAACAGCAGTTGAACTTTGTAAAAATGCTAAAGAGGAAAGTTCTTGGTGTCTTTCAAATGTTTGTAAATAAATTCAGGCAAAGAAATTATTAGATTGCAATCATTTGGCTAGCCTGACAGGGAATAATTTAGTTGAATTAGCTAAAGAATGTATACAGTGCTATGTAATTGAAATCCTATTAGGCTCTAAGGGGCACTGACCAGCAGCAAATTCCTCTAGGTGCTAATGATCAGCAGCAAACCCCTCACTCAGCACAACTGAATATGGAGCCCCCACCCAGCTAGATTGCATGAATGCTCCCAGAGCCGCTCATGAATCACACAGGGAAAGGCCCCAACCAAATCCTCCGAGCTCCCAGCCCTGTATCTCAGGAATACACCGACTTGCACTGCTGAAGACGAGCAGTGCACATTTATTAACTGGTTCCCCACTTCATCACAGGAAAGTGGATATACACCAGCCTTTGCAACACCTGCGCAGATTTACCACACACTTCAGGCAAAGTCTTTGGGAAAGACAAACCGTCAAATATGTTTATTGACTACAAATGATAGATTTTGAGTGATTATAAGTGATAGGCAAGAAATCAGCATTAGTTACCAATATGATATAAAATATAAACACAGAGTATAAACCGTATTAGCCTGGGCAACACCTGGATTAAGCAGTTTTTATCACTGCACTGGATACTGCAGTTCATAGCACACAGATTTCACCCTTGAAACTTGGGCCAGTCCCCTCTGTTGGAGTCTTCAGTCTTCTGAGTGTCTTTGTTGCCTTCAGCATAGGTGGGGGCATAAGAAAGGCCAAGCGTGGGGTCCCTTTGTTCTGTTTTATACCCTCAGTCCATGTGCTGGGAGAAAACAAGTCCAGGCATTTCTGGGGCACAGCTGAGTCTCCAGGCAAGGTTGAGCAGTTCCCCTGGTGTGGCCTGATGCAGGTGAGTCCTTGAATTGTGCCTCCCTTGCTGGACAATGGCTGTTGATGGGCTATGTCACACCCCAGCTGGGCCTTGATTACTTTCCTTGATGTTGTCCTTGGGGAGCTAATATCTGGCTGATTGCCCATCTTGCAGCATCTTTTAGTGCCAACCATAAAACACAAGTCTCATAACTTCATATAGACTAAAACATCCATATTTAGAGAGAATAGTGACTTCCAGCTGATCATAATCTTTCCCCTGACACCTCACAGGGCCTGCTTTACATGCAATATCACAATTATATACAGATGAGGAATATGGGAGTTATAAAAGCTTATAAGCAGCAAAGAGTCCTGTGGCACCTTATAGTCTAGCAGACGTATTGGAGAATGAGCTTTCGTGGGTCAATACCCACTTCATCAGATGCATCCAACGAAGTCGGTATTCACCCACGAAAGCTCATGCTCCAATACGTCTGTTAGTCTATAAGGTGCCACAGGGCTCTTTGCTGCTTTTACAGACCCAGACTAACACGACTACCCCTCTGATACAAGAAGTTTATAGTGTTTCACACTCAGTTTTGCCGTAAATCTCCGCTCCTTTGTTACACACGGTGCTTGTGAGCATCCATAATAAAACAATAGCCAGTTTAGTTAAGCAAAAAGGAGAGTTAAGTAGAAACGGGAGCGAGGTGGAAACAAATGGATACGATATGAAATCACAAAAGGAGAACTTGGGTCAGTAGCTATCTTTCATAGAACCATAGAATTACAGAATATCAGAGTTGGAAGAGATCTCAGGAGGTATCTAGTCCAACCCCCTGCTCAAAGCAGGACCAACACCAACTAAATCATCCCAGCCAAGGTTTTGTCAAGTTGGGCCTTAAAAACCTCTAAGGATGGAGATTCCACCATCTCCCTAGGGAACCCATTCCAGTGCTTCACCACCGTCCTAGTGAAATAGTGTTTCCTAATATCCAACCTAGACCTCCTCTTTGGGACCCCTCTTCAGGTACTTGAAGGCTGCTATAAAATCCCTCCTCACTCTTCTCTTCTGCAGACTACACAACCCCAGTTCCCTCAGCCTCTCCTCATAAGTCATGTGCCCCAACACCCTAATCATTTTTGTTGCCCTCTGCTGGACTTTCTCCAATATGTCTATCTCACTTCTGTAGTGGGGGGACCAAAACTGGATGCAATACTCCAGGTGTGGCCTTACCAGTGCCAAATAGATGAGAATAATCACTTCCCTCGATCTGCTGGCAATGCTCCTACTAATACAGCCTTATAAGCCGTTAGCCTTCTTGGCAGCAAGGGCTCACTGCTGACTCCTATCCAGCTTCTTGTCCACTGTAATTCCTAGGTCCTTTTCTGCAGAACTGCTGCTTAGCCACTTGTTACCTCCAGTGGTGCGTGGGATTCTTCCATCCTAAGGGAAGGACTCTACACTCTGCTAATAATGTAGGTTCACCTCCCCCGCAACTTTAGTCTGTTGCAGAACTGGGTGGATTCAGAAAAACCAGGAACAAATTTCTCATGAGAACTTCCCAGTCCCACAAGATGGCTCGCTAGCGAAAGGATCCAGAGGGCCTCTCCCCACTCTGAGTTATCCTGAAAGTCTTTTGTCTCTGTTCATAGGCATGTCAATCCTGTCTGCTGTAATGTTTCTTCGCTTTCTCTTTAAGTGCTGTTGATTATTTGAAGTTTTCTCTGATGGTTTTCTATTGATCATCTAGGGACAGAGCATGTCTGGAAACTGAGCCTGGCATTACATCCCCAGCTAACCAGGGTGGGGTGACGTCTTCCTCCTGGAATGGCCATCACCTAGACACACTAGGCCGTGGTGACTAACTTCTACTCCAAGTCCATAAAGCTCACTGTCAATATCACTACGTTTCCTTAACTATAACCCAGACATGCCTTTTGCAATGGTTAAGAAGCTTGACAAGTTACAAGCTTTCTGCACACACCTTACGTGCTACTCTTTATGGGTCAATATTCCATAAGACTTATGTGTGGTGGTGTGATTTTGTCAGGCCTGAGACACGAGCTGTTTGCAAGGAAGAGGGAACTCTTTCCTGGGGGCCTCAGTGTCACAAGGACCTTTCTACATAACATACAAAAGGAGAAATGATCAGATCAAACAAGTGAGATGTCACAGAGTCCCCGGGCGATGCTCTGGAACTGCTCCCCACAAAGCCAGTCCGGACTTTGGGGAGCCTCTTCTCCCTCGGAACAAACTGTCTTCAGGCCAAGAAGCTCACATGGCTTCGCCTCCTGGGTGTCTCCTTGAAGCATTCAGCATGTGCCACTCCGTGTACTTCCCACAGTGAGCCTGCCCAAGCGGGGTCCTGGGAAGCCACTGGGTCCTGCACCCTCACTCCGTAGTCAGACATGACTCTTAGCGAGCCAATAAAAGAGAGATTTATTTGAATGACAGGAACACAGTCTAGGACAGGTCTTGCTGGTACAGACAACAGGACCCCTTTAGTTAGGTCCGTCTGGGACCCCAGGGAGGCCCCAGACCCGTTGAGAGACCTGAGTCCCATCGGGCACCTGTCTCCATTTCCCAGCCAGCTTCCAAACTGAAAAACTCCCCCCAGCCTCTCCTTCAGCCTCTGTTCAGTTTCCCAGGCAGAGGTGTCACCTGGCCTCTAACCCCTTCCTGGGTTTTCGCGTTACACGCTCAGGTATCCTCCCTCAGGGCAGTCTCCCACCCCCCCAGTGCAGATCGTCCTCCCAGGCCAACACCCCTCACTCAGCATTCACACACCACAGTAAGAACAGTTGCAGTTCGTCACGTCTCTCCCCCTTCGAGACTGAACTGAGCAGGGTCACTTCAGCCAGTGACTTGGAGAAGTTCGAACCAACCCACGTTTCCATGGATACCCCAACATCCCTCTCATTCGTTGGTGAGAATTACACCAGGCCCTTCCAGTTTCATGCCTCCTTTAGGTCAGGGGTGCTCCATGGCACCTGTAGTCTGAAGTGGGAAAGTTTATGCAGCCCCTGCCCTTTTCCCACCCCAATATCCCTGGGGTTCAAGCTGGGCTGGGTTCTTCTCCCCGCATTCCAGTCTGGAGGGCTGTGATTTGAGCTCTCTTGGTTCAGAGTCCCCCTTTTGACCTTGTCCCCCTCTGGAAAGGCTCATCTATGATGAGCAAGGGTCCTAAAGCCATTTTCCCCTTGTCCCTGGCCTTCTTCTCCCTCTGGCAGGGGTCACAGGATCGGCAGTGCTACCGGACATGAGTAAAGACCCCAGGCCAGTAAAAGTTCCGTAGCAGCCTCTGCTGGGTACTCCAGGTTCCCTGGTGCCCTGAGAAGGGGATGTCATGGGCCTGGCACAGCAGCTTGCGGCGATACTTCCTGAGTACCACCAACTGCCTCCTGATCTCCCCGACTCCATTTTCTCTGGGAAAGCCCATTCTTGGTATAGGAACCCCTTCTCCCACAGGAACCCTTTCCGTCAACCTCCTCACATGGTCTGTACTGCACTAAGGTTGGCCAGGTCCCTTATATTCCACAAGGAGGAATCTTTCTGCAAGTTGGCCTGGAACTCAGCAGCTGGGACAGGGATGGACACCTGCTCTTTCTCACCAGCTGGATCTGAAGCTGCAGTCTCCTTGGGCTGTGTCTCTGGGCGTTCCCTCCCAACCAGGTTAGGATCCTGTGCCTCGGGCAAGGTACCCTCTCCGTTGTCAGGGCGCAGTGCCCCTCGTCAACTCTGGCTACGGGTTACTACTAGGGCACCCTGGGAGTTGCTTGGCCAGTCCTCCAGGTCCCCTCCATTAACACCTCAGTGGGCAAATCATGGTGCATCCCCACTTCCTTCGGGCCCTCCTTGGCCCCCTACTTCAGGTGTACCCTCACCGTGGGCCCCTTTAACGGAGTCCTGCCCATTTCCATCAGGATTAGATAGATGTTGGGCATCACCAGAAATGGAGCTACCACCTTGGGCCGGGCCAGCGTCACCTCAGTGCCCCTGTCCCAGTATCCATTGACCTTCCTCCCATCCACCTCCAGGGGAACAAGACATTCGCTCCACAGGGACCACCCTGTATCCACCCTGTAAATGGAGAACCCGATATCCGGAGCATCCAGCCCCCCAAGGAAGCTGGCCTGGGGCCCTTCTCCCTCCTGAGTAGTCGGGAAGCTGTAAGCGCCCCTTGCCTGGGCCGTCTTCCCCTCGTCCAACTGGATCTCTACCAAGTTGACCCTCTGTGGGTTTGTTCTGCTCAGTCTGTCCCTGAGCCTGGGGCACTGGGTCCGTATGTGACCTCTCTGGCCGCAGTAATAGCAGCCCATGTCCCATGGGTCCCCTCGAGCAGGTCGGTTGGCCCAGAAGTTAGATGTTCCCCTTGGGAAGAGGTTTTCCATGTTTCCCTTTTGGGAGATCCCAGGGTCACCCTCTTTGCGCATCATGGTGGGCCTGTTCCTTTGGGACTCCTCCCTGTTATCCCCTGCCCGACTGTTCACAAACTTGTCGGCCAGCTGGCCTGCGTGCTGCGGGTTCTCTGGCTTCTGGTCCATTAGCCATCGCCTCAGGTAGGACGGGCACTGCTCATACAGGTGCTGCAGTACCAATAGGTCAAGCAGGTCCTGCGTTAGGCTTGGGCCCCACGTTCCACTTGTGGACATACCCCTGCGCCCGGTTGGCCAGTTGTGGGTATGTGACTTCATGGGTTTTGCGCTGACTCTGGAACCTTTTCAGTACACTCAGGACTCAGCCCAACTCGCGAGCAGGGCTTTTTGAACAGTTCGTAGTCCCTGCCTGTGCCCTTTCATTCGCTGTACACTTCCACGGCTGTGGAGTCCAGTAAGGGGTAAGAAACTGGAGCCTGTCTGCAGGTCAACCTGTGCACTCACAGGCATTCTCAAGGCCGTTGGGAAGGTATTTATGTCCTCTCCCTCCTTATGCCTCGCAGGAGCACTTATCAAAGCTCTTTGTAGGTTTAGGTCCCCCCTTCAGTCACTCAACCAGGTCCCAACTGCTCCTCAGCTGGGCCAGCTCCAGCTATGTGACGCTGTTTCTCCCGTTCCTCCACTCTACTTCAGTTCTTGCCTCCTAAACTTGAGCTCTTCCCATCTCAGCTCCCTGTCATATTACAGCCACATGTTCAAGCATGGGAGCTCCACTGCAAAGATCCCTGCTGGCTGCCAGGGTCAGGGTGCCCTCGTATCCGCTGTGCTCCCCAACCTCCCTAAGTATAGGTGGCAGGGTCTGGGATGTCCTCGGCAGAAGTCTGACCCCTCCCATCCATGTCAGGCTCCGGGGCCACACTGCTTCCTGAGGGACAGGGCTCTGTTCACCCAAGCGATCTTCTCCTCCAGCTGGGCAATGAGCTGTTCCTTGCTGGACCTCCAGTGCGCAGCCCTCTGCCTGCACACCACCAGGTGCTCTTAAGGCTTAGCCAACGTCTTCCTGCTGGCCACGCGCCGCCTGTGCTCTCAGCTTTCCACCATTCCAGGAGACCTTTAGTGCACCAGCCCTTCTTCAGGTCACCCTCTCTGCCAGGGTCAGCTGCAGACTCCTCCCCCCGGGACCGCTCTCTGCGATTCCCAGGGGACCCTGTTACTGCAATCCTTCTCTCTGGTCACACACTCCAGGGGCTAATCGCCCCTGACCTCTTCTGAATCTTCAGCCCCGTGGTCCCATCATCCCCTTCGCTTTACTGCTCCCCATCACTTACTGCAGAATCACGTCCACAGGTGCAGTAGATCTTCTGCTGCACCAGTTGTCATGAAGTCCCTGGGTGATGCTCTGGAACTGCTCCCCACAAAGCCGCCCAGACTTTGGGGAACTCCCTCTCCTCGGAGCAGCTGTCCTCGGGAAGAAGCTCACACGGCTTCACCTCCTGGTTCTCTCCTTGGAGCATTCAGCAGTGCCCTCCGTGTACTTCTCACCGGTCCGCCAGGTGAGGTCCTGAGGAAGCCCGGTCTTGCACCCCCACTTCGCAGTCAGAGTGACCTTAGCCAGGCAGTAAAATAGAGGTTTATTACATGAAGGAACACGTCCAGGATAGTCTTGCCGTAAGACAACAAGACCCTTTAGTTAGGTCATCTGGGCCTCAGGAGGCCCCAGCCCGTTGAGAGACCCGAGCCCTGTCGGGACCGTCTCCATTTCCCAGCGGGTCCTCCTGCAAGACACCTTGTATTTATAGCAGCTTCCCTCTTATGCAAATCCAGACCAGATTCAAAATCTGGGTCTGTGTCCGTTGGTCTTTGTGCTGCTTTTCTCTGGGTGTTGTCCCAATGCTGCTCAAAGAGGGCGTTTTCTAAAGAAGGTGCTTGCTTCTAATCCCTGAGACCATCAATATGTCCGCTCTTCTTTATTGGGCCCACTTGACAAGTTGTATTGTTCTTTGCTCTGGCTCCCACTGCCTCTTCAACTGTTGTAACTGTCTGGAGGTGGGTGTCTTCCAAGCCTCACTCATTCACACCTCATTCAGTCAAAGGGGGAATTGATTACGGGGGGTGGGGGGAGATCTTATTCTACTTCTAGCAAAAAGGCACATGTTTCTTTCACTTTAACTATACTATCCTTAGGGGCTTTAACATTTGATACAAATTTTTCTACCAATTTTCTAATACAAAGTTGTATGAGAGAGGCACAATGCCAAGTCATATGAAATACAAAATAACATCATGCAATATGCAATGTCATAAAGATTCTTAATACAGAAAGATACTTAATACAAAATAACACAATGCAACGGTTATAAAGATTTATAGAGATAGTTAATACAGAGATTTCTCGACACTAGTTATAGGTAGGCAGGGTCTCGGGATGTCCTCGGCAGCAGTCTGACCCCTCCCATCCATGTCAGGCTCCGGGGCTCATACTGCATCCGCTGGGCGGCTTCCCTCAGGGACAGGGCTCTCTTCACCCAAGCGATCCTTATCCTCCAGCTGGGCAATGAGCTGTTCCTTGCTGGACCTCCCAGTGCGCAGCCCCCTCTGCCTGCACAGCTCCACCAGGTCGCTCTTAAGGCGTTTAGCCAACGTCTTCCTGCTGGCCACTCGCCGGCCTGTGCTCTCAGCTTTCCACCATTCCAGGGAGACCTTTAGTGCACCAGCCCTTCTTCAGGTCACCCCCTCTCTGCCAGGGTCGAGCTGCAGACTTCTCCACCCCTGGGACCACTCACAGCGATCCCCCAGGGGACCCTGTTACTGCAAGGTCCTTTTCTCTGGTCACACACTCCCAGGGGTTAATCACCCCCTGAAACCATCTCTTTCTGAATCTTCAGCCCACCTGGTCCCTGTCAATCCCCCTTCGCTTTACTGCTCCCCAGTCACTTACTGCAGGAAGCGCCATCCCCGAGGTGCAGTAGATCCTGCTGCTGCCACCAGTTGTCACGCAGTCCATGAGAGATGCTCTGGAACTGCTCCCCACAAAGCCAGCTCAGACTTTGGGGAGCCTCCTCTCCCTCGGAGCAGACTGTCTTCAAGGCAAGAAACTCAGACGGCTTCACCTCCTGGGTCTGACCTCAGAGCATTCAGCATGTGCCCCTCCATGTACTTCCCACAGCGAGTCCACACAGGAGGGGTCCTGAGGAAGCCACCGGGTCTTGCACCTCCACTTCGCAGTCAGACGTGACGCTTAGCCAGGCAGTAAAACAGAGGTTTATTTACATGACAGGAACACAGTCTAGGACAGGTCTTGCCGGTACAGACAACAGGACCCCTTTAGTTAGGTCCATCTGGGGCCCCAGGGAGGCCCCAGCCCTGTTGAGAGACCCTAGCCCCGTCGGATGCCCGTCTCTACTTCCCAGCCAGCTTCCAAGCTGAAACCAGGGATACCCGGGGGGGGGGCAAGTGGGGAAATTTGCCCCAGGCCCTGGGCTCCGCAGGGGCCTCCAAGAGAACGTCCGAGGCTCCCACCTCCGCCCCTCTCCTGGAGCCTCAACGCAACAAGTAGCGTTCCCGCACGGCGCTGCAGCGCCCATCCCGTGTGCCTCCTGAGCTCCGCCCCGCTCAGAGCCGCGTGGTCAGGGGGTGGGGCTGCGAGCTCCGGGCTGAGCGGCATGGGGCGCGCTGCAGCTGTTCGGGGGCGCGCTGAGCTCTGGGTGAGCCGGGGGCAGGGAGTCTTGGGACCAGTCAGGGAGGGGGCAGAGGTTGGGGGCGCTGTCAGGGGACAGGGAACGGGGCGGTTGGATTGTAAGCATTGAGGGGGTTGTCAGGACTCAGTACGGGGGGGATAGGGGTCGGGGCAGTCAGGGGATATGGAGCAGGGGTGGGATCCCAGGGTGGTGGTTTGGGGGTGGGGTCTCTGGGTGATGGTGAGTGGACAAGGAGCAGGATGGGTCGGAGATTCTGAGGAGGGCAGTTGGGGGGGGCAGGAAGTGGGTGGGGGTCGGATGGGGG
>NC_133769.1:370659368-370700335 GCF_003597395.2 Chelonoidis abingdonii | reverse complement strand
AAGTTTTCTCAAAACTGGGTTTGTGCTGAGATATGGAAGGTTTATTTTTCCCAGGCCTGCCCGTGGAGGGGAGCAAGTGGGGCAATTTGCCCTGGGCCCCACAGGGGCCCCCACGAGAATATAGTATTGCAATTTTTTTATGGAAGTGGCCCCTGAAATTGCTTTGCCCCAGGCCCCCTGAATCCTCTGGGCGGCCCTGGCTGAAACCCCCCGCCCAGCCTCTCCTTCAGCCTCTGTTCAGTGTCCCAGGCAGAGGTGTCACCTGGCCTCCAATCCCTTCCTAGGTTCTCGAGTTAAATGCTCAGGAATCCTCCCTCAGGCCAGTCTCCCATTCCCCAGTGCAGACCATCCTTCCAGGCCAACACCACCCACTCAGCATTAACAGACCACAGAAAGAACAGTCGCAGTTCATCACATAAGAGGAGGAAAGGGTTAATTCTCTGCTGCTCTTCCCCACCTGAGCCAGGCACACAGGCAGGTCCCTGGGGCTCCGTGCTGGCTCTGAATCCCCCCTGGGATTCCCAGGGCAGCAGTATAAATATCCCTGTACCTCAGCCCCGCTCAGTGCAGATTCCCTGCTGCCTACAGCTCCCCGACCCGGTCACAGACAGAGATTCCTCCTCCCCAGCTGGGGCCAGAGTCTGGTGAGTCGCTTGCATGGATTGAATTTGTGAAGGGGTGAATGGAAACATGAAACCTAGGAAATGTTGAGCTGGGGTTGGCTAGAATGGGGGCGTGTAACTCTGACTGCAGGGGCAGGACGGGAGCCGCGGCTTTGAGATATGGTCCTGTGACTGCGCTGAGGTTGGGTGTTGGGAAGAGGTCACCAGGTTACCCTGATCCACTCCCACGCACGTCACTGGGGGTCTTGCTTTTGAACTCACTGCGCTCTGGACTGGGACATTCTAGGTTAATGTGACTGTTCAGAGTAAATCTCACTGGAAATCTACTCAGGCCCTGTCATATTCTACACTCCAAATCCTGAGGCCTTCACTCAGGCAAAACTTCCATTAACTCCATCAGGACCCCAAGAGTGGGGCTGTTCCGGTTGGTACAAATTAGCTGATTTCAGGGAGCTTAGTGGTGAATGTCTGAACTGAAGAACACACAAGCAATTAATTATAAAGGCTGTTTTGATAACCAATGTTCCGCCTGCTTAGCGTGATCACGTCTCCCTGTGCTGAATATGGGACACTTTGTAAAATTTCTCGTATTCAAGCAAGTTCAACAGCAATGAATCAGAACTGTGCAGTACAAACTTTCAAATTAACATCAAATAAACTGAATTCCCATTAAAAAAGTAAAACACAGGGAGGTGACACACATTTTCCTACCCCCTCCAGACACAGGGAGAAGTGACACACACACACTCCTGTTCACTTCTCTCACACGGGGAGGGGGGTGACCGACCCACCAACCTGACCTTCCCTGTCTGCGCACTCTGCCCTCCATGCCTGGCTGATCCCCTGGGACGGACCTGCCTCTCCTGGTACCTTGCGAGTGTCTTCCTGAGGCAACATGTGGGGGGCCTGGAAGATCACATACCTACCCCCCCCCGATTTCTGTCAGGGTTCACACCAGAATCTAGTCAGTGGCAGCCTTTTGGCACAGAGTGGGAGGGAAGGGATGGGAGCTGCTTCCAGCCACAGGGGAGAGGAAGGGATAAGAACATAAGAAAGGCTCCACTGGGTCAGACCAAAGGTCCACCTAGCCCAGTATCCTGTCTGCCGACCGTGACCAGTGCCAGGTGCCCCAGAGGGAAGAAACAGAACAGGTTATCATTAAGTGATCCATTCCCCGTAGCCCATTCTCAGCTTCTGGCAAACAGGCTAGGGACACCATCCCTGCCCATCCTGGCTAACAGCCACTGATGGACCTATCCTCCGTGATCTTCTCTAGTTCTTTTTGGAACCTTGCTATAGTCTTGGCCTTCACAACATCCTCTGGCAAAGAGTTCCACAGTTTGAGTGTGTGTTATATGAAGAAATACTTCCTTGTGTTTGTTTTAAATCTGCTGCTATTAATTTCATTTGGTGACCCTTGGTTCTTGTGTTATGAGAAGGAGTAAATAACACTTCCTTATTCACTTTCTCCACACCAGTCATGCTTTTATAGACCTCTATCATATTCCCCCTTAGTCATCTCTCTTCCAAGATGAAAAGTCCCAGTCTTATCAATCTCTCCTCATATGGAAGCCATCCCTTACCCCTACTCATTTTTTTTGCCATTTTCTGTACCTTTTCCATTTCCAATATATCATTTTTTGATATGAGGTGAGCACATCCGCACACAGTATTCAAGTTGTGGGCGTACCATGGATTTATATAGAGGCAATATGGTATTTTCTGTCGTATTATCTATCCCTTTCTTAATTGTTCCAAACATTCTGTTCACATTTTTGGCTGTCGTTGCACATTGAATGGACATTTTCAAAGAACTATCCACAATGACTCCAAGATCCCTGTCTTGAATGGAAACAGCTCATTTAGACCCCATCATTTTATAGGTATAGTTGGGATTATGTTTTCCAAAGTGCATGACTTTGGATTTATCAACATTGAATTCCATCTTCTATATTTTTGTCCAATCACATAGTTTTGAAAGATCCTTTTGTAGTTCTTCACAGTCTGCCTGGAACCTAACTACCTTGAGTAGTTTCGTATCATCTGCAGATTTTGCCAGCTCACTGTTTACCCCTTTTTCGAGATCATTTATGGATATGTTGAGTAGGGCTGGTCCCCAAACAGATCCCTGGAGGGACATGACTATTTACCTCTCACCATTCTGAAAACTGACCATTTATTCCTGCCCTTTGTTTCCTATCTTTTAACCAGTTACTGATCCATGAGAGAACCTCTCCCATGACTGCTTACTTTGCTGAAGAGTCTTTGGCAAGGGACCTTGTCAAAGGCTTTCTGAAAATCTAAGTGCACTATATCCACTGGATCCCCTTTGTCCACATGCTTGTTGAGCCCCTCAAATACTTCTAGCAGATTGGTGAGCCATGATTTCCCTTTAGAAAAAACATGTTGACTCTCCCGAACAAATTATGTCCTTTTCTGTGTCTGACAATTTTGATCTTTACTATAATTTCAACCAGTTTGCCTGGTTCTGAAGTCAGGCTTAGCAGCCTGTAATTACCGGGATCACCTCTGGAGCCCTTTTTAAAAATTGGCGTCACGTTAGCTGTCCTCCCGTCATTTGGTACAGAAGCTGATTTAAATGATAGGTTACAGAGCACAGTCAGTAGTTCTGCAATTTCACATTGGAGTTCCTTCAGAACTCTTGGGTGAAACCATCTGGTCCTGGTGACTAATTAATGTTTAGTTTATCAATTTGTTCCAAAACCTCCTCTAATGACATGTCAATCTGGGACAGTTCTTTAGATTTGTCACCTAAAAAGAATAGCTCAGGTTTGGGAATCTCCCTCACATCCTCAGTGGTGAAGATGACCTGGCCCGTGTCTTTGCAGAGCTCATCTCTTCTCTTCCCCATCCCCACCCTTCCTTCCCGTGGCAAAAGGCAGATAAAACCTCCAGGCTCCTGCTGGCCATAATGTAACCCAGCTGCCTCCTGTCCCCTGGCTACAGTGAGGACAAGAAGGGGTTAAGCCCTAAGGATGCATTTTGCACCATATCCCAGGGAACCTGACTGCAGGGGTTTCAGTGAACCTGGCCAGAGTGGTGGCTCAGTAAGGGAGGTTGCCTAGAGCACCCCAGTAAGTCCAGGGACAGGATCCAGGATGGGAGCCTGGGGGTGAAAAGGGTGCTAAGAACCTGCCGTGGGAGGCTGCTGTGAAACCTGCAGGTTCAAGGCATGAACAGGCTGGAAATTACTTCCTTCTTCCCTCTTGCCACTCCAAAGCTTAGCTGAGGGGCGGAGAGTCTTCCCTGTACCAGCGCAGTGCGGGGCTTTGACACATGCAGATCTCAGCACTTCCTGGCCAGTGCTCTGGGCCGGAGGGTCTTGCACTTTCCCGGCGTAGCGGCCCATCCAGTGGCAGTGGGGGAAGGAAGGAGCCTGCCAGACAGGCTTTTGGTGAGCTGAATGCTCTGACAAAGGGCTGGTTCTCCACACAGCGCTGGGAGCGGGACGTGCTCCACTTGGGATCGAGATGTGAGGGGGCAGTGGGGTTTGGGAGAGTGAAAGGGCAAAGCAGAGAGAGGACAACGAGAGGAGAAGCATGTGAAGGGCTGATAGATGGGTAGCTGATGCGACATGTAACTGGTCACTGCCTGGTGCCTGCTTGCACTCACCCGCCACTGCAGCTCCCAGACTGCAGACGGTGACACTGGGAAATGGGATGGGGGATGGGAGCCCTGCTGTCTGAGAGCCGGCACATAGTGGGGGCTGAGCTGATGGACAAACAGGGGAAGAGGCTGGCCCCATGTGCTGCATCTTTGCCATGTCACTAGCCTTGCATACCCGCCCCCCTCGTCACTCACTGGACACCCCCGCACTCACCGCTGGTAGGCGGGCATCTGGGAAGCAGGGATCCGGCCAGCAGCAGGAGCTGCTAGTATGCATGGGGGGAGATAGGAAATACGGGACAATTTGCCCATTTTTAAGAAAAAGTTGGGACACCTGCAGGAGGGCTTAAATACGAGATTTTAAAAACGGGACGTCTGGTCCCCCTACAGCTGCACTGCTGTTGTGCGTCAGCGGAGATGCTCTGTGCTGGTAGAGAAGAGCTCCCCCCAGCAGTGTAGTTACGACCTCCCCCAGAGGCTGTAGCTATGTCTACACGGGGGCTCAGGCTGGTATATTTATGTCGCTCACAGGTGCAGATTTTTCACACCTATGAGCAAAGTAGCTATCCCAATATAGGTCTGTAGTGCAGACCAGACCTCAACTGAGATTGGCTTCACATATTTAGGACCAAATCCTGAAACAACTTGTAACTTTACTCAGGTATTTTCATAAAAGTCAATGGGAGTTCCTTGTGAATGAGTTTACTTGTGTGCTTGAGTGTTGGTCGGGTCAAGGCCTGAGAGCCAGTAGGATCCAGCAGGAGGATTATGAAGGAAAGCGGTTCTGCTGTCATCCTGTTACTAACTGGGAGTGACTCCGCAGTAGTGAGTGTGTCTGAGTTGGTGTAAGTGCCAGAAGAACCAGTCGTGTGGCAACTTTAATTCATTTTCACAGTCACCGCTTGAGCCCTGAGAGCAACTCCAGTTAATGTGCAGAGGAGAGATTCTGCTGTGGACAGCAACACCAGGCGCGTGTGCCCTGCTTCACCTGGGGCCAGAACCATCCGAACCATCTTCCCTCTTCTGGAATGGAGATGTTATGTCAGAAGGGCAGTACGTAACTTATTGTGGGTTACTGGTGTGGTAAAATGTTTGGTTGTGAATGAGTGTGTTCTCGTTTTGTCCTTTCCTAACTCTGCACAGACAGCTGGCACAGCAGACCTCGAGCGAACCACCCAATGACCACAAGACCCGTTAAGGTACAAAGGCACTCAGCCAAGTTTATTGTTGATAAAGCATGGTACTAGTATCCTGCAGACTCCACTGGACAATTAATACATGTGTGCCCATTAGAATGAACCAGCTCACTGAACACTGGGACTTTCCGTTCCTCCTTAGGCTAGACAGAGACACTCCCTTTGAGACTCCATTTCATACATTAATACAAACAAGTTACATACTGACCCTCTAACATAGTTAATTGACACCCTCTGGCGTAGCTGGTTACCACCCATCACGTTGTACATCTCTATCCATCACACTCTCATCCTGACCATATCTTTAGGATGGGTCACCGTGTTCCTCTCATCTTTAGGGATCGTGTTGGTATGGAGATGTTCTGGTACCACCCATCCGGAATGAGTTTACCTTAGTGCTCTGTGCCCAGCACCTCTTAGAAATGTGTGGTTTTCAAATATCAGCCCTGTGCTTGCCAGATTCTGTGAGCAGGGCTCGCCTCTAGCTTACAGCCTAATTTTGCTTTATATCAACAAGGCTTCTATTACTTTAGCCAAGGCCTCACACCTCATACTAGACTTCTGACACAAGGGCTTTTGTCTCAGGTTCTCTTCCTACTACAGTTCCGCAGCACGAATGTGTTTCTGGATTTATGGTCCCACACGACAGGCAGCTGTTACACAATGAAGTTTTTGATGGTATCTGTGATTCTGTCAACAAATGCATTCCAGTCTTAGCTGACACTGAGATTCTCAATGATTTTCTCTTTTGCTGTTAGTTCCTGGAAACTGAATAGAAGATCCATGTGATGGTATATGATGCCAGCTGACAATCACAGCTTTTTTAACCCTGTAACTTTTATTCTGACCGGCATCCCGGGTACGGAGGAGTCTCATTTCTGGATCGCCATCCCGTTCTGTCTGATGTACGTTGTGACACTCTTTGGGAACTCTCTTCTAATATTTATCGTACTAACAGAACAAAGCCTCCATGAGCCCATGTATCTATTCGTGTCCATGCTGGCCACTGTTGATCTGCTGTTATCTACCACTACTGTGCCCAAGATGCTGGCTGTATTCTGGTTTAGAGCGGGGGAAATTTCTTTTGCTGCCTGCCTGACACAGATGTTCTTCATCCATGTCAGTTTTATTGCCGAGTCGGCCATCCTACTGGCCATGGCGTTTGATCGGTACATTGCCATCTGCAACCCCCTGAGATACACTGCTGTGCTAACCAAGTCTGTAATTGGGAAGATGGGGCTGGCAGTTGTCACAAGAAGTTTTTGTATCATTTTCCCTCTCACCTTTCTTGTGAAGCAGCTGAAGTTCTGCAGAACCAACCACTTGCCTGACACGTATTGTAAGCATATGATCATAGCCCAGATGGCCTGCAACGACATCACAGTCCATGTCTGGTATGGCGTAGCCATGGCTATTTTAGTAATTGGTTTGGATGCTGTGCTCATTGCTGTATCTTATGGGCTGATCCTCAGGGCTGTTTTCTGGCTCCCCTCCAAGGACGCCCGGCTCAAGGCTCTCCGCACCTGCAGCTCCCACCTCTGTGTCATGCTGCTGTTCTACACACCAGCCTTTTACTCCTATTTTGTACAACGATTTGGGCACATCATCTCAGGTTATATTCTTAACCCACTGACCAACCTCTATGTGCTCATTCCCCCCATGTTAAACCCCATCATTTATGGGGTGACAACAAAAGAGATCCTGAAACGGGTGATCCATGTGTTTCATCGGTGGTGCAGGAGAAGCTCCCTGCTGAGCTAAAGGAGTGAACAGAAAATGCTTTTGGAATTGGAAGTTAAAGCCAGGTTTTCACTGGAACTATAAACGTGTTTTTACTATGTACTTACACTGTGTAAGCTTGAAAGCTGGTCTCTCTCGTCAACAGAAGTTGGTCCAATGAAAGACATTTCCTCCCTCACTTTGTTTCCCTAATATCCTGCAACTTACATGGCTACAAGAGCACTGCGCACTGCCAGAAAAGGCAGCCAGACCGAGTGAGTCTTGTTCTAAGTTGAAAGGAAACAGCAAAACATGGAAGAACAAATGTAAAAATCACCATGAGAGAGAGAGAGAGCACAGTGTGTGTATCTCCTCTGTGACTAGCTGCATCTGAACTGGACTTTTTTCCGGATCATTAAGTAATGCAGCAGTCAAGGGGCCATACCATGGGCAAGTGGGAAGTGCACTGGGCTGCACACTGAGATAAAGGGGTGCTAGTGTTGTTTCTGTCACTGATCTGCTGTGTCACCTTGGGTTAGTTTCTTTCCTCCTCAGATTCCTAAACCATTCTCAGGATGACAGCTCTGCTGGCTTAAGTCCTCCATTCTGCAGCCAAGGCCTTTGTCCCAAGGACTTTGTGTTTGGCTGCCTTACGGCACATTTTGCATGGATGGGCCTGGCTTCCCCAGGCTGATCTTGCTCTCTTCCCTACACTCATGACTTTGTGAGAGTGGCTGGGTGGGAGAGAGGTCAGGGGTGCTGTGGCCTGGTGCACCGGGCGAGGGACTCATTTACACATGGTCTCTGGTCCCCCTGACTGTTGGAGAGTGAGAGGGAGAATAGAACGGATGTGTGTGATTAGCTGTTTCCTACCCTGTGCTAAAGGAATGTTTTGCTGCTGAGGAGAACCTGCTGACTCCTCCTGGGGCTTGGAGGCTTGTTTGACCTTCTGCTAACATCACACAACATCCAGCAGAAATGCTGTGGGAATCTATTTTCATTTTATTCCACCTTCCATTTCTGCAGCTGTTGAGAAGAAATGTCTCATAAGAACCTGAGAACAGTATATACTGGGTCAGGGCAAAGCTCCGCAGCGGCCAGTGCCAGGTGCTTCAGGGGGTGAACAGAACAGGACAATCATCAAGTGATCCATCCCTCTTGGTCTATCCTGGCTTCCAGTGGTCAGAGGTTTTGGGACAGCAGCACCATTGGCTTGCATCCCTGACCAGCTTGGCTTATAACCGTTGATGGACCTATCCTCCATTTACTTATCTCATTCTTTTTTAATCTTCTGGCCATCACAACACCCCCGGCAATGATTTCCACAGGTTAGCTGTGTTCCATGAAAAAATATGTCCTCTTGTTTGAATTAAATCTGCTGCCTATTATTTCGTCACGTAACCCTTGGTTTTTGCATTATGTGAAAAAGTAAATAAACTTTCTCTATTCACTTTCTCCGCACCGGTCATGATTTTATAGACCTCTGTTGTATCCCCCCTTAGTAGTCTCTTTTCTAAGCTGAACGGTCGAAGCCATTTTAGTCTCTCCTCATATGGTGTCATAAACAGATGGTTAAGGGTTAATGTCTCTTTTACCCGTAAAGGGTTTAGAAGCTCAGTGAACCTGGCTGACACCTGACCAGAGGACCAATGGGGGGACAAGATACTTTCAAATCTTGGTGGAGGGAAGTCTTTCTTTGTGCTGTTTGTTTTGTTCGTTGTTCGCTCTTGGGGCTTAGAGGGACCAGACGTGCACCCCAGGTTTCTCCAATCTTTCTGAAACAGTCTCTCATGTTCAAAATAGTAAGTACTAGCTAGAAAAGGCGGATTAGTCTTATGTTTGTTTTTTTAACTTGTCAATGTGTATTTTGCTGGAAGGATTTTTACCTCTGTTTGCTGTAACTTGAATCTCAGGCTGGGGTGGGGGAAGTCCCTCTAGTCTATATGAGCTGAATACTCTGTAAACATTTTCCAACCTGATTTTACAGAGATAATTTTTACTTTTTTTTCTTTAATTAAAAGCTTTCTTTTATAAGAACCTGATTGATTTTTTTCCTTGTTTAAGACCCAAGGGCATTGGGTCTGAACTCACCAGGGATTAGTGGGGGGAAAAGAGGAGGGGGGGAAGGTTAATTCCTCTCTGTTTTAAGATCTAAGTAGTTTGGATCAGTGTAGCCTCTCAGGGTAAACCAGGGAGGGGAAAGTCTGGGAGGGGGAAAGGAAGGGGGGATGGTTTATTTCTCCTTGTTTTAAGACCCAAGGGATTTGGGTCTTGGGTTCACCAGGGAAGATTTTGGGGGAACAGAAAGTGTGTCAAACACTATATTTTGGCTGGTGGCAGCGCTATCAGATCTAAGCTAGGAATTAAGCTTAGAAGGGTACATGCAGGTCCCCACTTTTTGGATGCTAAAGTTCAAAGTGGGGAAAAATACCTTCACAAAGCCATTCTATACCCTTCATCATTTTTGTTGCCCTTCTCTGAAACTTTTCAAGTTACACTATATCCTTTTTGAGATGTGGCTACTAGAACTGGACATACTACTCAAGGTGTGGACGTACCATGGATTTATACACTGGCAACATGACATTTTCTCTCCATTTCATAATGGTTCTTAACAGTCTGTTAGCGTTTTTGACCACTGCTGTGCCGAGAGCAGAAGGTATCAGAGAACTGTCCACGGTGACTCTACAATCTCATTGTTGAGTGGCAATAGCTAATTTAGACCCCGTCCTTATATATGTGTAGTTAGGATGGTTTATTCCAGTGTACATTATTTTCCACTTATCAATGCTGAATTTCATCGGCCATTTCATTGCTTAGTCATCCAGTTTTGAGAGATTCCTCTGTAACTGTTCAGTCAGCTTTAGATTTAACTATCTTGAATAATTTTGTATCCTCTCCAAACTTTGCCACTTCCCTGTTCACTCCCTTTTCTGTACCATTAAGGAATGTGTTGAACAGCACTGGTCACAGAACAGATCCTTGGGGGAGCCCATTGAGTACCTCACTCCATTGTGAAAATGGACCATTTATTCCCCTTTGTTTCCTACATTTTAACCAATTACTGAACCACGAGGAGGCCTTCCATCTTATCTCATGACAGCTTACTTTGCCTAAGAGCCTTCGGGGAGGGACCTTGTCAAGGCTTTCTGAAAGTCCAAGTGCACTATAGCTACACAATCAGTGTTCTCCACATTCTTGTTGATGCCCTAAAGAATTCCAGTAGCTTGGTGAGGCATGATTTCCCTGGCCAATACGTGTGTTAACTCTTCCCCGACATATTAATAGATTCATAGATTCTAGGACTGGAAGGGACCTCGAGAGGTCATCGAGTCCAGGCCCCTGCCCTCATGGCAGGACCAAATACTGTCTAGACCATCCTTGATAGATATTTATCTAACCTACCCTTAAATATCTCCAGAGATGGAGATTCCACAACCTCCCTAAGCAATTTATTCCAGTGTTTAACCACCCTGACAGTTAGGAACTTTTTCCTAATGTCCAGCCTAAATCTCCCTTGCTGCAGTTTAAGCCCATTGCTTCTTGTTCTATCATTAGAGGCTAAGGTTGAACAAGTTTTCTCCCTCCTCCTGATGACACCCTTTTAGATACCTGAAAATTGCTATCTGCTATCTGATATTGTGTTTATCTTTTGAAGCCATTGGAGATACTTGCTGCTAGCAGTCGCAGATAGGCCATACGCCATTGTAGGCAATCTCATTATACCATCCCCTCCATCAATTTATCAAGCTCACTTTGCAGATAAGGAAATTCCTGGGGGCAGAGTTGGCTTGAGGGGGGTGATAGGCTGGGATGGGGGGATCCCATCTGGGGGCTGCCCAGTGTGCAAGTGGGGAGCCAGGCTGGGGAGTGGAGGCAGGATGGGGGCAGGTCTCATAGAATCATAGAATATTAGGGTTTGAAGAGATAGACCTCAGGAGGTCATCTAGTCCAATCCCTAATTCCCTACACTCGTGGCTTTGTGGGAGTGGCTGGGTGGGAGAGAGGTCAGGGGTGCTGTGGCCTGGTGCACTGGGCGAGGGACTCATTTACACATGGTCTCTGGTCCCTCCGACTGTGAGAGAGAGAAAGGGAGAACAGAACGGGTGTGTGTGATTAGCTGTCAGCTACCTGAAGAGAGTACCAAAGAGGATGGATCTAGACTGTTTTCAGTGGTGGCAGATGATAGAACAAGGAGCAATAGTCTCAAGTTGCAGTGGGGGAGGTCTAGGTGGGATATTAGGAAACACCGGGATGGTTTAGTTGGTACTGCTTTGAGCAGGGGTTTGGACTAACACTATTTCACTAGGAAGGAGGTGAAGCACTGGAATGGACTTTTAAAAACTCTAAAGATGTAGATTCCACCACCTCCAATTTGTCTAGGTCACTCTGGACCCTATCCCTACCGTCCAGCATATCTACCTCTCTCCCCCACTTTAGTGTCATCTGCAAACTTGCTGAGAGTGCAATTCATCCCACTATCCAGATCATTAATGAAGCAGCAGAGAATCCTGTGGCACCTTATAGACTAACAGACGTTTTGGAGCATGAGCTTTCGTGGGTGAATACCCACTTCGTCAAATGCAGGTATTCACCCACCAAGGGCGAGAAGAATCTGACCAGGGGAACTGGCCCATTGCTGGCTTCACATCCCCATTATTCACCGATTCACTAATTCCAAGGCCGGAAGTGCTCATCCAGTCTGATCCCCTGCATCTCACAGGCTGGAGACCTGCTCCCAAATAATTCCCAGCGCCGAAATTTTAGAAAAACATCCCGCCTTGATTGAACAATGGTCAGTGATAGAGAATGCACCACAACCCTTAGAAATTGTTCCAATGGTTATTTCCTCTCGTTGTTCAAAATCTCCACGTTATTCCCAGTCTGAATGTGTTCAACTTCCACTTCTAGCATTGGATTGTGTGAGACCTTTCTCTGCCAGGGAGAAGAGCCTGTTGTTATATGTGTGTGCCCTATGTAGGTATTTACACACTGTGATCAGACTTAACTTTCTCTTTGTTAAACTAAACCGATTGGGCTCTTTGAGCCTATCACTGTCAGGCAGGGTTTCTAATCTTTTAAACATTCTCATGGCTCTTCTTTGGGCCCTCTCCAATGGATCAGCATCTTTCTTGGGTCTGTCCATTTTGGGGAGCAGGGAGGCAGGGGCTGCCAATGCCGTTGCTGCTCACAAAGATGCCATCGGTGATGTTACAGTCGGCCCAGACCGGGGGACAGTGAGGTGAACAGACCAGGGGGCAGTGAGGTGAAGCACGGGGGGCAAGAGGGAGCTGGTGCCTTCGGAGTAGAGAGGTGGGAGCTGGTATGAATGATTTGGGCCTGGATTCTTGCATTACGCAGGGCAGGGGGTGGTCAGTTCCCTTCTCCTGCTTCCCCCCATCCGTGGATCTGTTGCAGGCACCGGATGTGCCCAAGGCAAGCAACAGAGGTAGTCCGTGCCTGGAGTGCTTCAGCACCAGTAAACACACCGAGATGGAGAAGCAAGCAAAGTTTATTTGGGATCCCAAAGCGGTGCTGGGAGACTTGGCACGCCTCAAATCCAGCACGTTTTAATACAAACAGGTTACCTTTTTTATACTTTACTTCTAGCTAAGCCGTCCCTTTTTCCTCCCTCCCCTTTTCCCCCTTTGTAGCAGTTACATTAATCAGCGTCATTAAACTGTTAAACAAAGCTGGCGACTACATGTCTAGTTCATTAGGCCCACTCCTTTGAACTACTATCTTGTCCTGTCGAGAGGTGTTTTATTTCACTCCCTTGTGGCAGAAGTATGCAGGCCTCATTATTTTTGCTCTGTACCAGTTTGAGCTGCATCGCAACTGATAAAGGCTGATGCACCTGGCCTTTCCCATATGCCAGCCTCTGAGGTCGATTAAAGTTTAAACATGGGAGGACTCTTGTTCACTAAAGGCCTGAAACAGGGAGACTCTATATTCTTATTGCCTTTCATTTTTCGAAGTTACCCAGGTTTATGCTTAGTGACACCAACAGATCTATGATCACAGCAGCAAAAACAATACTAAAAATTTCACCACAGTGAAGCAAACCCAGCCCCCCTCACACTCCAGCTCTCCTCAGCCCTCCCTGAGCCTCCCTAAGCATGGCTGACAACGGAGAGAACATTACCGTCTGCTCTGACGTTATTGACATAATGTATAAGTCCCTGTTGCGCCCACTGTTATATATTTGTAGAAAATATTGTATTAAGGTTGTCGTGTAAGGGATCCATGGAGAGGTTAGGATTTCCTGGTTATGATTATGCTGTCTATATGTGTGTATCATTTGTATAGTTGAAGTTATGAATACTTTTTCTATACTGTCTTTAGTTCAAACTTATGCTGTGCTTCTGGGTGACAGCCCAGAAAAGTTGATGTAAGCTCTGCCTAGCCTGCTTGATGGCCCATTGAGGACCATCAGCTACACAACTGACCCATTGAGAGAAGGCTGATACCCCTTGTGACTCAGCAGCGTGTGCAGGGACTTCTCCATGTAACTCCAGACTCCATTTTGCTGTAATTTTCCACCGGAAGAACAAAGAGGTTCTTACACCCGGAAAAGACTATAAAAGGCTGATGCTTCATCTCCATCTGGTCTTCAATCCTGCTTCTTACCTCTGGAGGGACTTTGCTACAAATGGAAGCTCTACACAAACGACTGATGACCCATCAGAGACTTGATTTCAACCGGCACTTTACTCCATCACTGCTACAAACCTGAACTAAGACCATTGCCATCACTGTATGTAATTGATTCCATTTAACCAATTCTAGCTCTCATCTCTAGCTTTTTTCTTTTATGAATAAACCTTTAGGATGTTTAAATTTCTTAAAGTATTGGCAACAAGAGATTGTGGGTAGGGGATCTGAGTTGTATATTGACCTGGTTCTGGGCCTGGTCCTTTGGATCGGAAGAGACCTTTTTTACTTTTACTGGGCGGTTTTGGTTTTCATAACCAATTTGTCCCGCATAACGAGTGGCACTGAGCTGGGAGACTGGGAAACTGGGTAGTGTCGAAGGGAGATTGTCTTGTGGGAGCTTTTGGTGAGGCCAGTAGGGGTGAAGGAACCAAAGGTCCTCTCTGTTGGCTGGTTTGGTTTGCCGATAGAGCTGGAAAATCCCCCGGCCTTGGGCCGTAAACTGTCCTGCTTTAAGCAATTTGTCCAACAAATTGGCACTCTCGTGCGTCCCACCAGACACCAGCATTGTTACACCTGTCGCCGTCATCATCGGCGCCAACACTCGTGCACATTCATCTGATCATGGGTTGAAAACCCACATGGTGAAGGAGGGTTTTGATTGGGAGCCAGGAGCCCTGCACTCCCGCTCTGCAGTCAAGTCGTTACTCTCAGCCAGCGCTGTAAAACAGAAGGTTTATTTGTCAAGGAACAGAATGTAGAACAGAGCTTGTTAGCACAGAATCAGTGATCTTTCAGCAAAGAGTCCATCTTGAGGAGACCCTGGGCCGGACGCACCCAGATCCCTCTCTCCAAGGCCCCACAACAGACTGCCAGATCTCACCGGCCAAACCTCCCATGTACACGGTCCTCCTCCCCCTGCCTTGTCTTCCTTTCCCAGGTAAAATGTCCAACCTGTAGTTGATCCTGCTTGGGTCTCAGGTGCATGAAAGCACCAGCATTGCATATGATTGCAGGCAGTGAAGCCACCTCACCTAAGGCCCCAAGGGCCCGCAAAAAAGTCACACACCTTATTCCACCACCTAGGCATTGGGGCCGCACTCAGAAGAAACCGAAGGGGCAAACAGTATATCATGCAAATTGTTAATAGACCAAATTGAGCTCGCATACAACATAATAAGGAGGAACAAACCCACTTTTCACAGATTGCACTAGTGCCGAAGGGCCATATAGACTAGATCTTTCAAGACCTGTGCCCTGACTACCGATCAGATAATGGAGGAGAGGCAAACAGGTGCCCATGGCGCCTTCTCTACCTGGCCCCCTTTACTGTCGCTGCCAAATCAAGTGCGCGGAAGAAGAGAATTTTTCTGACTCAGCCCCTCACGACAGATGCAATCAGCAACTCTGACAGGCCCAGAAAATCTTAATGGGCAGAGCAGCGGAGGTAAGGGCAGGTCCTCCTACCCTGGCTCTGAGGGCTTCCAGAGGCAGCACATGTCTGGCCACAGCGGGGGTGCCAGGAGGCTCCCTGCGTCTCCTCACCCCAAGTGCCAGCCGCCACACATACCATTGGCAGGAAACTGTGGCCAATGGATCTGCAGTGGTGGCTCCTTTAGACTGGGGACAGGCAGGCACTATGCAGATGGCTCCTGGCTGTTGCCCTGCCTAGGAGCCAGAGAGAATGCAGACGCATGCAGGAGAGCCATTGAGGTAAGCGCTGCCTGCACCCCAAAACTTGTCCTGCACCCCAGCCCCTTACCTCACCCAGAGACCCCTGCATACTATCAATCCCTCCCCTGGCCCCTCGCCGGAGATACTCCTGCACCCTCAGCATGGAGCCCCTCACCTCCGGCTGCACCTCAACCCCTGAGAGTGAGCAAGGTGGAGGAGAAAGGAGAGTAGGAGGTGGCAGGATGGAAGGAGCATGGGGGCAGACCTTGGAGAAGGGAGGGGGCAAAGCAAAGGGTGTTCAATTCTGCTGCAGTCGGGGAAAGTTGCATCCCTATCCACCACTCCTCTTTGGATGCTGAGCTTGTGTCATCCAGGGTCTGGTTTTTCACAGCTGCTGAGCACTCGCCTCTCCAGTGGCAGAGAGTGGAAACTGTGAGAGCTCAGCACCTCTTGAAATCTTGGCTGAGGTGTGTCCCAGGTTGGGGGCTCCCAAATCAGCAGCTCCCTTTTGGAAAGTTCCAGCTCCATTTGTCGTTAAACATCAATTCTCACAGAACATAGGAACTGCAGTAGGTCAATCTTGCACCTTGGTAGAGGAACATGGGCACCACCAGACTGGATGAGAGCCAGGTTCATCGAGCCCAGTAGCCTGTTTCCAGCAGCGGCCAGAACCAGATGCTTCAGAAGAAGCTGTGAGAATCTCTCATGAGGGGATATGGGATAATCTTCCCCTCACACCCTCCATCCCATCCTTATCTCTAACAGAGATTGGCTTAAACCCCAAGCCATGGGGGTCACTCATCCTTCCAAAATGTGTGTGGTCATTAACTCTGGTAACTCTTCTCTCCCGGCGCCTGGTTCCTTTTAAATCACTGCCGGAGCCTGGGCAGTGGAGGCCAGGGAGAGCAGGTAGGCTGACTGGGGGAGGCCTCTTCTGGGGCCCGGAGTCTGTCCACGTACCGGTAAGAATTTATTATTATTTTCACCCCTGTAGACAGAGCAATTCTGTCTGTTGGAATGTTCCTTCATTTACCTCCAAGTGGTGTTGATTGTCTGCAGTTGTGTCTGAGGGTTTTCCATTGATAATCTTGGGATGGAGCAAGGCTGGAGAACTGAGCCTGGCATAACATCCCTGACTAACCAGGATGGAGTGTCGATGCCCTCATGGAATGGCCATCACCTAGACATACTGCCAAGTCCATGAAGCTCAGTGTCAGTGTCAGTATCAATATGTTATTCCTTAACTATTACCCAGACATGCCTTTGGCAATGGTTATGAAGCTTGAGAAGTTACAAGCTTTCTGCACACACCTTACATGCTACTCTTTATGGGTCAATATTCCATAAGATTTTGTGTGGTGTAGTGAGTTTGTTAGGCCTGAGATGAGAGCTGTTTGCAAAGAACAGGGAACTCTTTGCCAGGGCTTCAGTGTTACAAGGACCTTTCTAAATAACGTACAAAAGGACAAATGATCAGATCAAACAAGTGAGAGGAGGAAAGGGTTAATTCTCTGCTGCTCTTCAACACCTGAGCCAGTCACAGAGGCAGGTTCCTGGGGCTCTGTGCTGGCTCTGAGTCCCTGCTGAGATTCCCAGGGCAGCAGTATAAATATCCCTGTACCTCAGCCACGGTCAGTGCAGATTCCCTGCCACCTGCAGCTCCCCGACCCGCTCACAGGCAGAGATTCCCCCTCCCCAGCTGGGGCCGGAGCCTGGTGAGTCGTTTGCATGGAATGAATCTGTGAAGGGGTGAATGGAAACATGAAACCTAGTTGAGCTGGGGTTGACTAGAATGGGGGTGCGTAACTCTGACTGCAGGGTCAGGACGGGAGCCAGGGCTCTGAGATACGCTCCTGTGACTGCACTGAGGTTGGGTGTTGGGAAGAGGTCGCCGAGTTACCCTGATCCATTCCAATGGACGTCACTGGGGGTCTTGCTGTTGAACTCAGTGGGCTCTGGACTGGGACATTCTAGGTTAATGTGACTGTTCAGAGTAAAACTACTGAGGCCCTGTAATATTCTAAACCTCAAATCCCAAGGCCTTCACTCAGGCAACACTTCCATTAACACAATAAGGACCCCAGGACTGGGTCTCTTCCAGCTGGCAGAAATCAGCTGGTTTCAAGGAGCTTAGCTGTGAATGTCCGAACTGTAGAACCCAGGGGCAGCTTATATACCGATGTCCCACATACTTAGGGTGACCTCATCTCTCTATGCTGAATGCAGGACACCTGGTAAAACTGCTCGTATTCAAGGGAGCTCCCTGGCAATCAATCAGAACTATGCAGTGCAAATGTTCAAATTATCAAGCTGACTGAGCCCCTGTTAAAAAAATTACGACATAGTTGTTTTCTTTGTAACTACCTTCTTCTCTTTAAGGCTTTAGAGTTCACACAAGGAGGGGTGACATACATACCCTACCCCCCACACACACATTCCTGTATACCTCTCCCATGGGGTGTGGGGTGGTGGCCAACTAACTGACCTGAGCCTCCCTGTCTGGCATCCTCTGCCCTCAATGCCTGGCTGGGACCCTGGGACGGACTCGCGTCTCCTGGTACCTCACTCCGTGTCTTCCTCAGGCAACATGTGCAGGGGACATGCAAGGTCATATATCCGCTCAGATTTCAGCCAGGGTTCAAACCAGAATATGAGAGTTTCTTCCAACCGCAGAGGAGAAGGAGTAGGGGAAGGGATAAAGACATAAGAACAGCCATACTGGGTCAGAAACAAAGGTCCATCCAGCCCAGTATCCTGTCTTCCAACAGTGGCCGATGCCAGGTGCCCCAGAAGGAATGAACAGAACAGATAATCATCAAGTGATCCATCCCCTGTCACCCATTCCCAGCTTCTGGAAAACAGAGTTTAGGGGCACCATCCCTGTCTATCCTGGCTGATAAATAACCACTGATGGACCTATCCTCCATCAACAGATCCAGTTCTTTTTATAACCCTTTTATAGTCTTTGCCTTCACAACTGCTCTGGCAAAGAGTTCTGCAGGTTGACTGTGGCTTGTGCAAAGAAATACTTTTTGTTTTTTTTAAACTTGCTGCTTATTAATTTCATTTAGTATCCCCTATTTCTTGAGTTATGAGAATGAGTAAATATCACTTCCTTATTTACTTTCTCCACAGCAGTCATGATTTTATAGACCTCGATCATATCCCCCCATCGTCATTTTCTTTCCAAGCTGAAAAGTCCCAGTCTTATCAATCTCTCCTCCTACGGAAGCCGTTCCATACCCCTAATCATTTTGTTGCTTTTTTCTACACCTTTCTCAATTCCAATATATCATTTTTTGAGATGGGATGACCACATCTGCACATAGTATTCAAGATGTGGGCGTACCATGAATTTATATAGAAACAATGTTATATTTTCTATTTTATTATCTTTCCCTTTCTTAATGATTCCCAAGATTCATTAAATAAACAGAATGGAGCATAAGCACTGCCAAATTGAGTGTAAAAATGTAATAAGAAAAGCCAAAAAGGAGTTTGAAGAACAGCCAACCAAAAATGTTTTTTAAGTGCATCAGAAGCAGGAATCCTGCTAAACCACCAGCGGGGCCCATGGATGATCAAGATACAAAGGGAGTGCTTAAAGAGGATAAAGTCATTGTGGAGAAACTAAATGAATTCTTTGCTTCAGTCTCCATGGCTGAGGATGTTAGGGAGATTCCCAAACCTAACCCATCCTTTTCTAGATGACAAATCAGAGGTATTGTCACAGATTGAAGTGTCACTAGAGGAGGTTTTGGAATGAATTGATAACCTTAACAGTAACAAGTCACCGGGACCAGATGGCATTCACCCAAGAGTTCTGAAAGAACTCAAATGTGAAATTGCAGAACTAATAACGATGGTTTGTAATCCGTCCTCTAAAGCAGTTTCGGTACCCAATGACTGGAAGATAGCTAATGTACCGCCAATATTTAAAAAGGGCTCTAGAGGTGATCCTGGCAATTACGGACGGTAAGTCTAACATCTAGTACCAGGGAAATTAGTTAACAATAGTAAAGAATAAAATTGTCAGACACATAGAAAAATATCAACTGTTGAGCAATATCAACATGATTTTCTGTAAAGGAAATCGTGTCTTACTAATCTATTAGAGTCTTGAAGGGGTCAAAGACATTATGTGACAGGGGATCCAGTGGACGTTATGTAGTTAGATTTCCAGGGAAAGCTTTGACAAACCGGGTCCCTCACCAAAGCTCTACTGTAAATTAATTTGTCTGACTTAAAAGAGGGAACATCCGTTTCATGGCACCTGAGAACTAGTTAAAAAGACAGGGAACAAAGGATAGGAATAAATGGTAAATTTTAAGAATGGAGAGGGGTAACTAGTGGTGTTCCCAAGGTCATCCGAAACCAATCCTATTCAACTTCATAAATGATCTGGAGAAAGGGTAAAGAGTGAGTGGCAAAGTCTGCAGATGTACTAAATGCTCAAGATAGTTAAGACCAAAGCAGACTGTGAAAAACTTCCAAAAGATCTCACAAAATAAATGATTAGGCAACAAAAAGGGAAATGACAATTTAATGGGATAAATGTAAAGTAATGCACTTTGAAAATATCCAACTCTACATACAATATGATGGGGGTAATTTAGCTACAACTAATCAGGAAGAGATCTTGGGTCATTGGGATAGTCTCTGAAGATGTCCCCGTGTGCAGAGCAGTCAAAAAAGCAAACAGGATGTTAGAATCATTAAAAAAGGGATAGGAATAAACAGACTATCTTATTGCCCTTATTATAAATCCATGGTTACCCCCACATCTTGAATACTGTGTACAGATGTGGTCTTCTCTGAAAAAAGAATACTGGCATTTGAAAAAGTTCATAAAAGGCAACTAAAATGATAGGGTTTGGAATGAGTCCCATATGAGGAGAGATTAAAGAGCTAGGATTTTCAGCTTGGAAAAGAGAGACTAAGGGGATAGGATAGATTATATAAAATCATTAGTGTTGGGGAGGAGTGACAAGAAAAATTATTTACTTGTTCCCATAATACAAGAACGAGGAGTCACCAATGAAATTAATGGGCAGCAGGATTTAAAACAATAAGAAGTCTTTCTTCAGCAGCGCACAGTAAGCTTGTGGAACTCTTGCCTGAGGAGGTTGTGAAGCTGGGACTATAACCCCTTTAAAAGAGAACTGGATAAATTACGAGGTTAAGTCATTAATGGCTATTAGCCAGGATGGGTAAGGAAGGATGTCCCTAGCCTCTGTTGTCAGAGGGTGGAGATGTGATGCGGAGAGAGATCACTCAATCAAAATTTAAACCTTTGTTAAAAGTTTTTTTCCCCCACCTTTTCCTTTTTTCCTTGTGGCAACCTGGCATTGGCCACTGTCAGTAGACAGGATACTGGGCTAGATGGACCTTTGGTCTGACCCAGTATGGCCATTCTTATGTTCTTATGTATTCTGTTAGGTTTTTTTTGGCTGCTGTTGCACATTGAGTGGATGTTTTCAGAGAACTACCCACAATGATCCAAAATCTCTTTCTTGAGTTGTAACAGCTAACATAGACCCCATCCCTTTATAGGTATAGTTGAGATTATGTTTTCCAATACGCATTACTTTGCATTTATCAACACTGAATTTCTTCTGCCATTTTCTTCTCCAGTTGCCCAGTTTTGAGAGATCCTTTTGTAGCTCTTCACAGTCTGCCTGGCATTTAACTATCTTGAGTAGCAGTGTATCATCTGCAGATTTTGCCTCCTCACTGTTACCCCTTTCCCCAAATCATGTATGAATATGTTAAATAGGACTGGTCCCTGTACAGACCCGTGGGGAAACCACTGTTGACCTCTCACCTTTCTGAAAACTGACCATTTATTCCTGCCCTTTGTTTCCTATCTTTTAACCAGTTACAGATCCATGAGAGGACCTTCCCTCCTATCCCATGACAGCTTACTTTGCTGAAGAGCCTTTAGTGAGGGACCTTGTCAAAGGCTTTCTGAAAACATAAGTGCACTATATCCACTGGATCCCCTTTCTCCTCATGCTTGTTGAGCCTCTCAAATAATTCTAGCAGATTGGTGAGGCATGATTTCCCTTTAGAAAAAACATGTGGACTCTTCCCAACAAATTATATCCATCTATACCTCTGACAATATGGTTCTTTACTATTGTTTCGACCACTTTTCCCGGTCCTGAAGTCAGGCTTACTGGCCTGTAATTGCCAGTATCACCCTTGGAGCCCTTGCCAGTGCTGTGCGGCGCTTTGGCACATGCAGGTCTCAGCAACTCCAGGCCAGTGCCCCACGCCAGAGGGTCTTGGGCTTTCCTGAGGCACTGGCCCAGCCAGAGGCAATGGGGGAAGGAAGGAGCTTGTCAGCCAGGCTGCTAATGAGCTGAGTGCTCTGTGAGGGGCTGGTTCCCCGCACAGCACTGAGAGTGGGATGTGCCCCACTAGGGGTCAGGATCTGGGGGAGCAGAGGAGTGTGCGGGAGTGAAGGGGCAAAGCAGGGAGAGGACAGCCAGAGGGGGAACATGTAAAGGGCTGATGGGTGGGCAGCAGAGGTGACAGCTCGGCTAGGCTTAAAATGCTGTGGTGCCTTAGTGGAGACACTCTGCGTTGATGGGGGAGAGCTCCCTGGCAGCGTAGTTAATCCTCCTCCCCGCGAGGCTGTAGCTATGTCTACACAAGGGTCAGGTTGGTGTATCTATGTCTCTCACAGGTGTGGATTTTTCACAACCCTGAGCAACGTGGTTATCCAAATATATGTCTGTAGTGCAGACCAGTCCTTAAATGAGATTGTCCCACATATTTAGGAGCAAATCTTGAAAAAACTTGTAACTTTACTCAGGTGACTATTTGCATAAAACTCAGCGTGAGCTGCTCGTGAATGAGTTTACTTATGTGCTTGAGTGTTGGTCGGGTCAAGGCCTCAGAGCCTGAAGTATCCAACAGGAGGACTGTGAATGAAAGTGGTTCTGCTCTCACACCGTTATAAAATGCGAGTGACTCCTCAGTTGTGAGTGTGAAAAGTGGGTAGGTGCCTGAAAAACCAGTCATGTGGCTTCATTACCTCACACTCACATCACTGCTTGAGACGTGAGAGCGACTATAGCAAACGTGGAGGAGAGATTCTGCTGTGGACAGCAACACCTGCTTCACCTGGGGCCAGAACCATCCAAGTCATCACCTCTCTTTTGGAACGGAGACATTACATCAGAGGGGCAGTACGTAACTTGTCGTGCGTCATCAGTGCGTAAAATGTGCGTCATTAATGGGTAAAATGTTTGTCTATGTCCTTTCCCAGCTCTGCACAGACAGTTGACACAGCAGACCTGAAGCGAACCACCCAGTGACCAGAAGATCTGTTATGGTACGAAGGCACCCAACTAGGTTGATTGTCGATGAAGCACAGTACTAGTATCCCGCAGACTCTATCGGACCACGAATACATGTATGCCCATTAGAATGGAGCAGCTCAGTGAACAGTGGGACTTTCTGTTTCTCCCTAGGTTAGACATAGGAACTCCCTTTGAGGCTCCATTTCATACACCAATACAAACAAGTTCTATAACATAGTTAATTCACACCCTCTGACACAGCTGGGTTCCACCCAACACCTTGTACATCTCTACCCGTCACACTCTCATCCTGACCTTATCTTTAGACCCAAATGTTCTTCATCCGTGTCAGTTTTATGGCCAAGTCAGCCATCCTGCTGGACATGGCGCTTGATCAGTACGTTGCCATCTGTGACCCCCTGAGATACACTGCTGTGCTAACCAAGTCTGTGATCAGGAAGATGTGGCTGGCAGTTGTCACAAGAAGTTTCTCTTTCATTTTCCCCATCATCTTTCTTCTGAAGCAGTTGAAGTTCTGCAGAACCAACCGCCTGCCTCACACCTATTGTGACATGGCCATAGCCTGGCTGGCCTGCGACGACATCGCTGTCAATTTCTGGTATGGTATAGCTATGGCTATTTTAGTAATTGGTTTGGATGCTGTGCTCATTGCTGTATCTTATGGGCTGATCCTGAGGGCCGTCTTCCGGCTCCCCTCCAAGGACGCCCGGCTCAAGGCTCTCCGCACCTGCGGATCCCACCTCTGTGTCATGCTGATGTTCTACACACCAGCCTTTTGCTCCTCTTTTTCACACCAATTTGGGCACATCATCGCAGGTTATATTCTTAACCCACTGACCAACCTCAGTGTGCTCATTCGCCCCATGTTAAACCCCATCGTTTATGGGGTGACAACAAAAGAGATCCTGAAACGGGTGATCAATGTGTTTCATTGGAGGTGCAGGAGAAGCTCCCTGCTGAGCTAAAGGAGTCAACAGAAAATGCTTTGGGACTTCGAAATTATACCCAGGTTTTCATTGGACCTATAGGGTTGTTTAATTATGTACTTACACTGTGTACTCTGGAAAGCTGGTCTCTCTCAGCAACAGAAGTTGGTCCAGTGAAAGACATCTCCTCCCCCATTTGTCTATTTAATATCGTGGGACTGACATGGCTACAACAGCCCAGCGCCCTGCCACAGAAGACAGCCAGACCAAGTGACTCTTGTTCTAAGTTGAAGGGAAATAGCAAAACACAAAAGAAAAAAGGTAAAAATCACCCCGACCTGGAGTCTTAATGGCAAAAGAAAACAACAGCCAAGGGGGCCATACCAAAGGCCAGTGGGAAGTGCACTGGGCTGCATGTTGGGAGACAGGGACTCTAGTGTTGGTTCTGCCACCAACCTGCTGTGTCACCTTCGGTTAGTGTCTTTCCTCCTCAAACACCTAAACCATTCTCAGGGTCACAGATCTGCGGGTCTCAGTCCCCCATTCCACAGCCAAGGCCTGCGTCCTACGGAACTTGTGTTTGGCTGCCTTATGGCATATTTTGCATAGATGGGCCTGGCTTTCCCAGGCTGATCTTGCTCTCTTCCCTACACTCGGGGCTTTGTGGAGGTGGCAGGGTCGGAGAGAGGTCAGGGGGTTCTGTGGCCAAGTGCACTGGGTGAAGGGCTCATTTACACATGCTCTCCCGTACCCCCGTCTGTGGGAAAGAGAGAGGGGTAACAGAATTTGTGCTATTTGCTGTTTCTTACCCTCCGCTAAAAGAATATTTTGCAACTGAGGATAACACACTGAAGCCTCCTGGGGCTAGCAACTTGTTTAACCTTCTACTAAGGTCACATAACATCCAGCAAAATACTCTGGGAATCTTTGTTTTATTCCCACCTTCCATTCCTGCAACTGTTGAGAAGAAATGTCTCATAAGAACATGAGAATGGTATATACTGGGTCAGGGCAAAGCTCCAGCTAGCCTAGTGTCCCATTTTCCGACAGTGGCCAGTGCCGGGTGATTTGCGGAGGTGAACAGAATAGGACAGTCATCAAGTGACCCATCCCCTCTCATCCCATCCTCGTTTCTGGCAGTCAGAGGTTTTGGGACACCAGCAGCAAGGGCTTGCATCCACAATCATCTTGGCTTATAGCCATTGATGGACTTAATGTCCATTAACTTATCTAATTCTTTTTCAATACTTTGGCTATCCCAACATCCCCTGGCAATGGGTTCCACAGGTTAGCTCAGTGTTTCATGAAAATATACTTTCTCTTCTTTGTATTAAATCCACTGCCTATTAATTTCATCAGGTAACCCCTGGTTTTTGCATTGTGTGTATAAATAAATAACATTTCTCTACAGAAGCCCCCTGAGTTATGCAAACCCAGCTCACGTAAATTTGCACTTGTGGAAAAAGTTTCGTGAACTAGAAATAGTTCATATATATGTGGAAAGTGAAGGCCAAAGTGGTCCCAGTGGTGGTAGGAGCACTTGGGGCTGTGACTCCTAAGCTGGGTGAGTGGCTCCAACAGATCCCAGGAACAACATCAGAGCTCTCTGTCCAGAAGAGTGCAGTGCTAGGAACAGCTAAGATACTGCGCAGAACCCTCAATCTCCCAGGACTCTGGTAGAGGACCTGAGGTTGAGGAAGACACATACCACCCATAGGGGTGAGAGGGGAATTTTTTTTATATATAAATATATTTATTGGTGTAATGGCTGGGTATATGTTTCTGACTTATGCAAAATTTGAGTTACGCAAGACGTTCTGGAACGGAACACTTGCGTAAGTTGAGGAGCATCTGTATTCACTTTCTCCACATCTGTCATGATTTTATAGACCTCTGTCATATCCCCCTTTAGTTGTCTTTTTTCTAAGCTGCACAGTCCAAGTCTTTTTAGTCTCTCCTCATATGGAAGTCATTCTATACCCTTTATCATCTTTGTTGCCCTTCTCTGAAACTTTTCAAGTTACTATATCATTTTTGAGATGGGGTACCAGGACTGGACACACTATTGAAGGTGTGGGTGTATCATGGATTTATGTAGTGGCAATATGATATTTTCTATCCATTTCCTAATGGTTCTTAACAATCTATTAGTCTTTTTGACCACTGCTGTGCATAGAGCAGAAATTTTCAGAGAACTGTCCATGGTGATGCTACGATTTCTTTATTGAGTGGTAACAACTACTTTAGACTTCTTCCTTATATGTGTGTAGATAGGATTATATATTTCAGTGTGCATCATTTTTCACTTATCACTGCTGAATTTAATTGGCCATTTCTTTGCCCAGTGAGATCCCTCTGTAACTTTTCTCAGTCAACTTTGGATTTAACTATCTTGAATAATTTTGTATCCTCTCCAAATTTTGCCACTTCACTGTTCACTCCCTTTTCCAGATCATTAAGGAATGTGTTGAACAGCACTGGTCCCAGTACAGGATCCTTGGGGGACCCCACTGTTTACCTCACTCCACCATTTATTCCTACCCTTTGTTTTCTATATTTCTATATAGATATTCCAGCATATCTATCTCTCGTCTCAAGGCCACAAGGAGGCCTTCCGTCTTATCCATTGACAGCTTGCTTTAACTAAGAGCCTTTGGTGAAAGTCCAAGTGCACTATAGCTACTGGATCAGCCTTCTCCACATTCTTGTAGATGCCCGAAAGAATTCTAGTAGCTTCGTGAGGCATGATTTCCCTTTACAAAAACTGTGTTAACTCTTCCCAGCCTATTGTGTTTATCTTTTAAAGCCATTGGAGATATTTGCTGCTAGTAATCACACATGGGCCATAAGCCATCTTAGAAAATTACATTATACCATCCCCTCTGTAAACTTATACAGCTGATTTTGAAGATGAGAAAATTTCTGGGTGCAGAGTGACCTTGAGGGGGGCTGATAGCTCAGGATGGGGGAGATCCTAGTTGGGGGCTGCCCACTCTGGAAGTGTGGAGACAGGCTGGGGAGTAGAGGCAGAACAGGTGCAGGTTTCATAGACTATCAGGATTGGAAGGGACTTCAAGAGGTCATCTAATTCAAATCCCTGCTCAAAGCAGGAGCAGCCCCAACTAAATCATCCCAAACAGAACTTTGTCAAGCTCGGCTTAAAAACTTTTAAGGATGGAGATTCTACCACCTCCCTAGGGAACCCATTCCAGTCCTTCACCACCCTCCTAGTGAAACAGTGTTTCCTAATATCCAACCTAGACCTTCCCCACTGCAACTTGAGACCATTGCTCCTTGTTCTGTCATCTGCCACCACTGAGAACAGCTGATCTCCATTGTCTTTGGAACCCTCCTTCAGGTATTTGAAGGCTGCTGTCAAATCCCCCCTCACTCTTCTCTTCTGCAAACTAAATAAGTACAGTTCCCTCAGCCTCTCCTCATAAGTCATGTGCCCCAGCCCCCTAATCATTTTTCTTGCCCTCTGCTGGACTCTCTCCAATTTGTCCACATACCTCCCTATAGTGGGGGACCCATTATATGACACATTAGTCAGGGTGTGGCCCCACTAGCGATGAATAGAGGGGAATAATCACTTCTCTCGATCTGCTGGCAATGCTCCTACAAATGCAGCCCAATATGTTGTTAGCCTTCTTGGCAACAAGAGCACACTGCTGACTCATATCAAGCTTCTCGTCCACTGTAAACCCCAGGTCGTTTTCTGCAGAACTGCCACTAAGCCATTGCTCCTCAGCCTATAGCAATGCATGGGATTCTTGCGTCCTAAGGGCAGGACTCTGGAGGATTGGGCCAAAAGAAATCTGAGGAGGTTCAACAAGGACAAATGCAATTTGTCTAGGTCACTCTAGACCATATCTCTACCCTCCAGCATATCTATCTCTCATCTCAGCTTAGTGTCATTTGCAAACTTGTTGAGGATGCAATCCATCCCATCATTCAGATCATCAATGAAGACATTGAACAAAACCAGCCCCAGGAATGACCCCTGGGGCACTCCACTTGATACCAGCTGCCAACTAGACATAGAGCCGTTGATCACTACCCTTTGAGCCCGAAGATCTGGCCAGTTTTCTATCCACTTTATAGTCCATTAATCCAATCCATACTTTTTTAACTTGGTGGCAAGAATACTGTCGGAGATCGTATCAAAAATCAAGATACATTAAGTCACTGCTTTCCCCATATCCACAAAGCCAGTTATCTCATCATAGAAGGCAATCAGGATGATCAGGCATGACTTGCCTTTGGTGAAACCATGTTGACTGTTCCTGTTCATCGTCCTCTCCTCAAAGTGCTTCAAAATGGATTTTTTGAGGACATGCTCCGTGATTTTTCCAGGGACTGAGTTGAGGCTGACCCAGGCGTAGTTCCCGGATTCTCCTTCTTCCCTTTTTAAAAGATAGGCAATGTATTTGCCTTTTTCCAGTCATCTAGGACCTCCCCCTATAAACTGGAGGTTCACAATCTGTTTAATTTTCCCCATTTTTCCAGTAGCTTCTGGCTAGGGGAGGAAGGAGGCAGGCAGAGAGTTAGTTACAGATCCTGTTATACATCGGCTTGTAAGGCTCCCTCATTCACATCGAGGGGGGTGGGGGAGGGTCTCTGGAGGGCTGTGTTAGCTTGTCTCTGGTTCCCTGAGTGTCGGGCTGACTGGGGCTCCGGCGGCCAGCAAACAAACAATCTCAAAGAGGGCTGGCTATAGCTTAGGTGGGGTTCAGGCAACCAGCAAACAAACAGTCTTAAAGGGGGCTGGCTATAGCCTAGGACACTTTTCTTCAGGGAGCCTCTTGTAAAGGAACTGGGGGCCAGCTGCCCTGCGGGCCCTCCCTATTTCACCGCGTCCCAGCCCAAGGCCCTGGCAGGGGCAGAGTCAGCTGCCCCGGGGTCAGTGGGGATCCTGCCCAACATGCCGACGCTGGGGTTCTGAGCTTTGCAGCCCACTTTACGGCAGCTGCCTCTGGGCCACTTCCTGCATCCCCAGGGGTGGGTACCTCCGGCATCCAGGCAACATCCGGCTGCCCCGGGTAAACAGCGGCAGGCATTCCAGGCCAGTCGTCATCTGCGTCTGGGGTGTGGACCAGGCTAGGAGGGGGATCTGCCTCGAGCTGCTGCAGAACCAGTGGGACGTCTTTCCCCTCCACAAGTTTCCCCCCAAATGGACTGCGGGTCTGGTCTTTTATACTTCCTGCCCTGCCCTTCTCCTTCCGGTGAGGGTAGCGGGAAGGTTTAGGCCCCATCCTCCCAGGGGCGTGTAAGGATCCCTCACTCACCTCGGGAGAGGGAGGCCCATCCGCCTCACTACATGGCTCTAGCTTAGTTTCCTCTTGCTCCCGCTGTACATTACTGAAGGGCAAGTGAAAAGGGTCTTTCCTTTCTCCCCTGGCCAGTACTGTACCCCCAGGGCAAAGTATCTGCCTGGCAGGGAGATGTAGACCTTGGATGACAACTGTGAGGGGATACCTGGGGTCCAGCCTGGGACCATGGGACCACTGTTCCTCCTGAACTCTCTCCAGCCTGGGCTTTCTCCCACAATGCCTTGCCAGTGGCCAGCGGAAACTCCTCCAGGTGGGATCAATCAGCACAACTGCTTGTGGAGCCCCACACCCAGCTAAATTGCATAAATGCTCGAACAGCCATGTATGAATCACACTGGGAAAGGGACCAGCCAAATCTTTCCAGCTCCAACCTGGTAGCTCAGACACAGACCATCTTGCACTACTCAGGATTAGCACAGCAAATTTATTAATTGGTTCACCACTTCATCAATGAAAGTGGAATGTTTTGGCACACACTTCATACAAACTCAATTAAAGATAAACAGTACAACAAATGTGTGGACTACCAAAGATAGATTGTAAGTGATAGGCAAAAAGTCAGATTAGTTACCAGAATAAATTAAAATAAAATATAAGCACAGAGTCTAAACTGTCAACCCTATTAGACTGGGCAACATTAAGTTTCTCACCCCACTGGATATTGCAGCTAATAGGACGGAGATTTTACCCTTCAAACCTGGGCCAGTCCCCTCTGGGGGAATCTTCAGTCTTCTCAGTGTCCTTGTTGCTTTCAACGTGAAATCTCTGATAAGAAAGTTCTGCCCTGATAGCAGAATTAACTGGTAAAGCTCAAAATGTATTCAATGGAAAGTCTATTGAAGATGCTTTAGACTATTGTAAATTTGAAAGCTTTGCAAAACGGTATCTTTAGGTTACCCCTGAAATATATAAAATTAAATTTAGGAATCTTAAAAGGATATTGGGATGAGTAATGGGGACTAGGTAAATAAAATGAAAGATTTATTGGGAGAGTGGGTGAGGGATAAAGAGGTGACAAGGACTGTGGATGATATAACTATTTTAGCTGATACCTTTGAAGAGACTCAGGCGTCTATTAAGGGCTGGCCACAGAAAGAGGGATATAAAACAAGTGGGAAGGGAGGGTCCCATTTTGCCCTGGGAAGAGAGAAGGGGGTTTGGCACCTAAACATTCTCCTACCCCAAATCTCCTATAAATGCAGAAGAACCCTCAAAATGCTATTGTGCTGGGTTGGATCACAGAAACCCCCTTGGGAACTGCCAGCTGTTGTGCTAAGACTACCTCTGCCCGTTTTCCCTGGCAGCCTGGGACTCCAGAACCTTACATAGTTTGAGCCAGACATGCTAGCCTGCTACAAACATAGACCCTGCTCTGAACAACGTCCCCCGACAGCTGCAGGCTTAACTGAAAACAGCTTACAAAGTGTTTCTGTCTTTAACACTCAGATGCCCAGCTCCCAGTGGGGTCCAAACCCCAAAGAAATCTGTTTTATCCTGTATAAAGTGTATACAGGGTAAACTGAAATCATTCACCCTCTATAACACTGACAGAGAGATGTGCACAGCTGTTTGCTCCCCCAGGCATTAATACATACACTGGGTTAACTAATACGTAAAAAGTGATTTTATTAAATACAGAAAGTAGGATTTAAGTGGTTCCAAGTAATAAGAGACAGAACAAAGTGAATTACCAAGTAAAATAACATAAAAAAATAACATAAAACACGCAACTCCATGCCTAATACAGAAAGAAAGTGATTACAGATGAAACCTCACCCTCAGCGGTGTTCCAGTAAGCTTCCTTTGCAGACTAATCTACTTCTAGTCTGGTCCAGCAATCAATCACACTCCCCCTGGTTACTGTCCTTTGTTCCAGTTTCTTTCAGGTATCCTTTAGGTGTAGAGAGGCTTTCTTGAGCCAGCTGAGGACAAAAAGGAGGGGTCTCCCAGAGGCTTAAATAGACTTTCTCTTGTGGGTGGAGACCCCCTCCTCTCTCCTATGCAAAGTCCCGCTGCAAGATGGAGTTTTGGAGTCACCTGGGCAAGTCACATGTCCATGCACGACTCAGTTTTTACACACAGAAGCCATTCCCCACATGCTATCTGGAATGTCTCCAGGAAGACTTCTTCTGGGGATTGGAGACTTCCAAGATCCATTGTCAGTTAAGTGCCCAGTCAAGAAACACTTAATCTGCACGTTCCTTTCTCAAGAAGCTGACCAAATGCCTTACTAAGGCTGCTTAAACTCAAACAAGCACACAGCCAATATTCAGAACTTCAAATACAGAAATGACACATGCAGACAACTAGGAGGAATATATTCAGCAGATTCATAACCTTTACAGAGAAATGTTACATGGCAAATGTAGCATAAAACATATTCCAGTTATGTCATATTTACATTCATACGAATATTTCCATGAAACATTATTTGGTGCAACATCACCGCTATCAATGTAATTCCACTGATCACCTGAGGGATAAATGCCCTGTGCTCAGAGGAAGCAGGCAACCAGTAGCTCATGTTAGTTCTGCTCCCCTCAGCACAGCCACCCCCAAGCAATTGAAACCTATCTGTCGTGAAGCAATGACTCACTTACATGGCGCCTCTTGCTAGTCATCTTGGGAATTAGCTCCCCAGTCCTCTGCTGGTCCGTGGTTCACCTCCCTCAGAGCCCCCATGTCACCCCTGGACATGGGTGCCCATTACCTCAGGGTTCTGCCCACCACAATACCCCCACACTATGGGTCTCCCCTCTCAGGGGAACCCCCAACCCTCTAAACCCACCTTGCCACAGTGGCTACTGCCTGTTGCTATCTAGCCCCTGCTCATTGGGGCAGACACAGTCTGTCTTGGGCACCCATCACTGGCAAGGAGGTTAGATCAGCCACTTCTGCCTAACCTCAGGCTGCCCCTCTGCAACCCCAGTTCCTGTTTTGGCCTTAACCAAGGCCCAGAGCCTGGGGAGTTGCCAGGCTGGAGCTCCCCAGCTCCTTCTGCCTTTCCCCAGCCCTGCTCCACTCCATTTACCCTTACTCCCAAGAAGCTAGGTCCTTCTCTCTCCACTGCTAGAGAGAAACTCCTCCAGCTCTTGGCCCCCAGCCCTCTCACTACACCATCATACTGGCTTTGTGAGGTTAGCCTCTGCAGAACCAGCAACGGAGCATTTTAAGGTTGTCAAAATTAATGGCGGGGAATGCCTGGGGGAGAGGAATACATGGGCCCAGATCTCTCTGGTTAAGCAGATTGTGGTCCCAAAGGCCAGTATTTTACCTGACCAAAAGCCAGAGACTGTTGGGGTGGGTAAAAGCAGATTCCTCATATAACTAGCTAAAACCATGTGGTGTGGGAAGGTTTGGAAAATGTTTTGACTGTGGGGGTAATGGAACACCTCCTAGTCAACCTGCTCCTTGGCAATGATTTTTTCTGTGTAGCTCAGGTTAAAGTAAATGCCTGCAGCAGGTGGGAGTGTCATGCTGGGACCCCAAACGAAAAGATCAGGACTCAGGAACTGCTGAGAGAATGGGAGAGAGTCTCCTTCATTCTTCCGCAGAACGGGGAAGCCACATGCTTCCAGGTGGGAGGGAGGTTGAGACCAACTCCTGCACTGCAGCTGGAGGAAACACCACATCAGGAAGGGACAAGGGGGTAAGGCCTGCCACAGAGAGAATTGTCCAGGTTGTTAGCTGCCCGCAGGTTGCAGCTGAACCAGAGACAAACCAGGCTCCTGGGAACAGAGAGAAATGTGCCCCAGAGGATGGCCGAGAGCAGGGGGAGGGAATCTCCAAAACCATTGAGCTGGGTGAGGATTACGGCGACTCTGTAACACAGGCAAGCAGGGTGCTTCCAAGTATGGGAGTTGCTGAGACTAGCTCCCTTCCAGCAGAAGGCAACATGCCCTCAGGCGCAGGGGCAGGAGAGGTGCTGTCAGTGATTAAGGAAACTGTTCCTGTTGTTAGCTGGCAGAGCTCTGCAGCTGAGCAAGGGATAAAGCCCTTCCTAGGGAGCACCAAGAAATTTGTCTTAGGAGGGGGCTGAGAGAAGGAAACCGGGGCAGGACTAGTGGGGGCACAGGAATGTCTCCTCACTAGTCACTTGGGGCAGGATGCCCAAGACACTAGGAGAACGACTGAGTCAGGATCTGTGCACTCAGGCACTCAACCTGTGACCCAGGTTTTGAGACAAAACTGTGTTACTGACCTCCTGGAGGGGAGCAGTCACACAGCTGATCTAGGACCAAAACCAGGTGCTGGACCCCACAGTAACAGCTCATAGAAATACCTCTTAAACTCAGTGTTTTCCTGCACTGGGGAAAAGGGGGGAGATCAGCCTGAACTGCCTTTCTGGGAGGAAGGAAAACACAGCAGCCGCTCAGTCTGTGCAGGGAAGGAGAGAAGGACAGACCCAGTGGGAGGGACAGAGGACGTGGCGATTAAAAGGAGCCAGAGTGAGTAACTCTTTCTCAAAATGACAGAGTTAACCTATTGCAGCCCCTTAGAAACCCAGACATCCCTTCCTGAGGCTGTAGTGGGGCTGCTCACAGGAGGAGGGAGGGTCTGGATGGGGGATGGTGTCAGAGGCAGTCTGCTACAGCGTTTTGTCCACATTCCACTACAGTCTGAGACATCTCCACCCTCATAATGCCTCTTTGGTCTGTGCATTAGACAGAATGTGCATTCCCGATTTTGCCTGGTTTCAGGACTCTACGCCATTGTGATTTTGATACTGCACACCCTGCCCCCAGCACCCGCACATCCACACACACAGTGCACTCCTGGACTTGTTGGGTTCCCCTAAGCCAGAAACATGCTTCTATTTTAACTGCCTTTTTCTTCTTCTCATCATCTCCAGAAGCAGATATACAGGGACACAGAGGGAGCAGAGCTCTCTCTCACAAAAAACCTGTTATCCTTATTGTTTTTAACCCTCAGCCTGTGAGTTTGAGATTTCAGCAATAAGCTCAACCGTCCTTAAAGACCACAGGACGTCTCAAGTTGAAGTTACTGGAGTCTCATGGACAGTGTAAATTCGGCCATTTATTTAAGTCCATACATGTGGATTTAGGGCGCACTCCTGGCTGTGATGGAGCCCTGCACCGGGAGTTTTGCCCCTGAATTCCATGGGACCGAGATTTCACCCTTAGTGTTTACATTTCAGCTCTGAGCTGTGAAAATCACAGCTTCACATCCTGCTACAGAAAGCACTGTTCTGTACGGCAGTGAAAGAGTCGGAAGGAAACCCCCAGTTTAGGTGGTGCTCTGAGATCTAGTATGAAACATGGGGATTTCAAAACACATGGGCCCTGATATTTTTCTCATGGAGGCCAGTGTCAATCTGGAGTGACCCGGTGAAGGCAGAATGTGAGAGCAGAATCCAGGTGTGTGGCCTTTTCCTGTTGTGATCCCTCTAGTAACACAAATATCCACTGCAGAGGCTTTGACCTCATTTCTTAACAGTGTCGTGAAATTGCTGAATTGGAAAACTTGACCGAACCAGAGGAAAATCCACATAAACCAAAAAAGGAAGCTACTGAGACAGATAAGAGGACACAGTAAGACGCAAGGAACTTAATAACAAATATTTGTCTAAACCATTTCCAGTACATTTATAATTCCAGTTTTACCAGGTCAATCCCTTGGTGATTCTGACAACACTAAACAGTTCAAGTCGCAGTCCTGGTGAATTCCTGCCCAGCTGCTTTTTTATTTGAATCCTTGAACCCTTCTTGAGCCCTTAGTTCTAACTTTAGTTCAGAAGCTGGTAAATCACCAAAATCCCGCTCAGCACAGAGAGGAAATCTCCTTACGGCGACTGAAAGGCAGAGCCTCAAGAGTCAGCACATGAATCTCAAATGTCTGACGCTCTCTGTGCTGGACAGCAACCTTTATCATTCCCCTGTACAGTCCCTGCAGACTCTCAGGTTGGCCTGGACTACAAGATAATTCCCTTGCTCCTGGAGTAGTGGGAAGAGCAGAAAACAGACCCTGCAGAACTTCAGCCGGAGAGCCTCCCCCAGGAGTGAAGAAATGATTCTCCAATAACAAAGGCTCAGATTGTCAGGGCAAATTCAGTCTTGCAGACTCGATTGAATCACCTGTCACTACGGAAACACCAGAAAGTAAAGGAAGGGCCAAGGCTTAGACCAGGGTCTCAAACTCAATTTAGCTTAGGGCCAGTGCTGTCCTCAAACCCTCCCAACGGGCCAATAATGTCACTGAAGATGGTGTTCAGAAAAGAAAATGTTGATATTGTATTTTTTATTTCAAATTTCTTAGAAATAGTAAAACTGTCATACAACTTTATACAATTCTTCGCTGCCAGAGAGTTTTGAGTGTTTCCCACACACACGTCAGTTTGTTGATGTTTGGCCTCAGGGACTGAGCAGTTGAAACCTTCAGGATTGCAGCAAGGTGTGCATCAGGTAGTTGTGTTCGGTATTTTGGCTTCTTTATATTCATTGTGGGAAAAAAGTGAATCTGCCTCCATAGCTGAATCAGCCTGGCAACTAATGATGATATATTAGTCCCTCTCCCTCAGCCAATGGGATCTGTGGAGGGTGGCGCCTATACCAGACATTACTGGCAGCATCTGCCTGCTTCCCAGACAGCAGTTCAAAGGGAGAAACTTTGGAGGCTTCAGGCGCATTCCTGTCGCCATCAAAGTTCCGTGAAATTGCTCCACCAGCTAATCAGTTTGGGGATGGTAGATTAATGTTCCTAATGCCGTTACCCTCATTTAGACTGCACAGTCCTTTCATTAGTTGTAAAGTGAAGTTAGGTCCTTGGTCAATAAGAATTTCATGGGGTATTGCCACCTGGGAGAGGAAGTTCATAAGCTCATTTGGTTCATGGGCAGAGCGCTAAAATTATACTTACAGGGAAATAAACCTGGCTGGGAGTCTTTGTCACCGAACCGTGCATGTGGTATTTCTTGATGAGTAACATCGAGGTCAGCTGAATGAGCAGGATGCCTTTCCTGTGAATATTGATAACACGGGAACTCCAAAGACAGAAGCACTGAGCAGCCTGAACAGCATTCATGAGGCAACAACATTCCAGCCTTCAGCACTTGACAGCAAGCAACTGACAGTCCGATCCCAGGAGTGAACAACTCTACTGTCTGGAGCAAGTCAGCGACTGTTGTGCCTCCTGCCCAAAGTGTGGTCACTCCCTCAGTCGCTGGGGTTGCGCTGCTTATCCTTAGCCAAGCCTATGGACAACTCGCTGTGGTGAATGGGGGAGATTATGCCCTGGAAGTTGAGGATTCTGTGACTTTCAGAGACCTCCGTGACATTTTCCACGTCAGCCCCAGGGCAGCGCACCAGAGCTATCAGCCAGGGGGAAACCCTGAGCTCTCAGCTGCCTTGGGTGGCCAAGGACCAAGCAGCTCTCAGCCCCTGCAGGCGGTGGTGGGACCCAGAGCTCTGAGCTGCCACAGGCAGCAGGGGCTCCCATAGCTTTGTGATTCTGGGGCTGTGGCAGGGGCTCCAGAGCTCTGAGCTACTGGGGCTGTGGCAGGGGCCATGGAGCTGTTTGCCCTGTGGCAGCAGGTGCTGAACCCTCCCGCTCCTGAAGTGGGGCTCAGGCTCTCATCCTCCTGACTGGGCTTTGATCCTCCCCCTGTCAGTTCCCCCATCCCCATTATTTTTATTAAAAGGCACAGACAGGTCATGGGATTCCATGAATTTTTGTTCATCGCCCGTGACCTGTCTGTGACTTTTACTAAAAGTAATTGCAACAAATTCTTAACCCTAGGCATGACTGATCATCTGGTCTTCCCTTGTATAATAAGCATAAATTCCAAATTCTGAACCTTAGCGTCCAAAATGTGGGTGCCTAGCATGAAACCTCCAAGCTTAATTTCCAGCTTGGATCTGATATCGCTGCCACCAGCCGGAAAATTTCCATTTTTGGTCATCTGGTCTCCCCAAAACCATTTCCCTGGTGGACCCCAAGACTCAGATGCCCTGTAGTCTTACACGCAAAGAAATAAACCCCCCTCCCCTTGTCTTTTTCTTTCTTCTCCCCAGGCTTCCCCTTCGGTGCGTGTATCTGGAAGCATTACTGTACTTAAACGTCCTTGAATTACAAACCAGAAGAGGGCAAATTACGCTTCCTATCCTTTCTTTTTCCCGCTCCCATCTGTTCCTGAGAGAGACCGTAATCCTGGCACGAGGGATTCCTATCCCCTAGAGCTACTGTAGAAAAGATAATCCAACAGTTTTTAAAGAGAACGCTTATATAAAAAGAAAGAGACAATGACTGCAAAAATGGTCTCTCTGTGACTCAAGAATAACAATATACAGGTCAATTACTTAAAAGAAAATATGATAAAACAGACTTATTCAAAGCATATCCATTTAAAAACATTCCAAGTAAACTACACACATGTAAATACAAAAAAAAACAATATAAAAACCTATATGTCTTCTACCTTTTGTACTTACCACTTAGGAGAAACAGAACGTTAGTATGAAGTCTGTGAGATAGAGATCACTTCTAGCCGAGGTCACAGAACCACGCCACAGATGACGACACACCACCCAAAAACTCCCTTCTCTAGCTTTTTGAAAAATCCAGTTTCCTGATTGGTCCTCTGGTCAGGTGTGTGGTTCCCTTTGTTAACCCTTTACAGGTAAAAGAAACATTAACCCTTAGCTATCTGTTTATGACACCTTGTTCCTGAGCAAACTTGTGTCATGGACTATGCTAGCCACCCCCTGGTTGAATACATCCTGGAAGCTGTTGAGGGCTGTGGTCATTAGTTAATGGAGATATGCCTATCTCCTAGAACTGGAAAGGACCCTGCAGGGTCATTGAGTCCAGCCCCCTGCCTTTACTAGCAGGACTAAGTACTGATTTTGCCCCAGATCCCTAAGTGGCCCCCTCAAGGATTGAACTCACAACCTTGGGTTTAGAAGGCCAATATGCAAACCACTGAGCTATCCCTCCCCCCATTGCTAGCTTACTCACCTGGCTGAAAGTGTCCTCCACAGCATCAGCTTTTTCCCTCTCCTATTCCTACCAACTCTGCTACTCTCACCAGAGTGTCAGCCTCTACCTTCCCAGTCAGCCATTCCCCCGTTCCTTCACAACTTCACCAAAGTGGTTCCATTCCCTCCCCAATTTGACCAGAAAGGCCAGATACTAGAAATAATTTCCCTATTAAGTTTATTAAGGTTTAGCACAACTAAGTTTCCCCACAAGAATTCCTTTATTAGTTCAAACGGAAATTGGTGTTGATTATCTCCCATATACAATTACAAGCAGATACACACTTCTGTATTATAGAATCATAGAATAGAATCAAAGAACTGGAAGGGACCTCGAGAGGTCATCTAGTCCTGTCTCCTGAACTCAAGGCAGGACTAAGTATTATCTAGACCATCCCTGACAGGTATTTGTTCAATCTGCTCTTAAAAATCCCCAATGACTGAGATTTCACACCCTCCCTAGGCAATTTATTCCAGTGCTTAACCACCCTGTCAGTTAGGAAGTTTTTCCTAATGTCCAACCTAAACTGCCCTTGCTGCAGTTTAAGCTCGTTGCTTCTTGTCCTGTTCTCAGAGGTTAAGAAGAACATTTTTTCTCTCTCCTCCTTGTAACAACCTTTTATGTACTTGAAAACTGTTATCATGTCCCCTCTCAGTCTTCTCTTCTCCAGACTAAACAAACCCAATTCTTTCAATCTTTTCTCATAGGTCATGTGTTCTAGACTTTAATCATATTTGTTGCTCTTCTCTGGACTTTCTCCAATTTGTCCGCATCTTTCCAGAAATGTGTTGCCCAGAACTGTACACAATACTCCTGTTGAGGCCTAATCAGCACGGAGCGGAGTGGGAGACTTATATCCTAGCAACCTCACAGTTATATGCTTTGGCTAAATATTCACCAGAGGATCAAGATCAGGAAATATTAAAGAAAGGTGATACAAAGGGTTTGATGTGTCAGTCGCTGGTCATCGGGGGAAACATACAGAGCATGGGGGGACGCTGGCAACTGGTTACGGTTCAGCATATAGTACACACAGCCTGTAATGTCCCCAATGCGGGGTGTACGGTGGTTGGGGTCAAGATATAGTAGGGGGGCAGTGAGGGTCCCACCGAGGATTACGCAGGACCGTAGAGGGAGGATATTCTAATCACTATTTCCAAGATGTGGCCGCATGGAATTTAGTTCCGAGATCTACTTACTATTAGTCAGGACGGGCAGGGATGTTGTACTGTCAAGGTTCTTTCCCCTACTTTGTAAGCTATCACCAGTACAATTGTGGGAGCCATGCAGACACACTTTATAGCTAATTATAGCTTTAGATCTGTAACCAGACTGCACAACACCCAGAATTTTAGTGTCGGGGGCACTACTGTCCTCAAAACTTTCCCCCTCCCTGGATGCCTTGAGGATTTCACCAGTCGCTGGGGGACACGAAATCCAACCTTGATCTTAAAACAAGGAGAAATTAGTCACTCTCTTTCCCCTCGGGGAGTTCCAGACCAATCCCCTTGGACCTTAACAAGGAAAAATTAGTCAGGTTCTTTAAAAAAACTTTAATTAAGAAAGAAAGTAAAATTTATCTCTGTAAAATCAGGATGGAGAATTTTACAGGGTTCTCAGGATTCATATAGACCCCGAGGACCCCCTCTAGCCTTAGGTTCAAAGTTACGCAAACAGACGGTAAAATCCTCTCGCAAAAAGAAACTTACAAGTTGACGAAAACAAATAAAAGACTAACATCCTGCGGGCTGATTACTTACAAGTTTGAACTAATGAGAGACTGATTCAGAAAATTGGAGAGCCTGGATTGAGCCTGGTCCTCTCTAGTCCCAGAGCGGAACAAACTCCAAAACAAGAGCACAAAACAAAAGTATTCCCCCACAAGATTGAAAGTATCTTGTCCCCCATTGGTCTCCTGTCAGTGTCAGCCAGGTTACTAGCTTCTTAACCCTTTACAAGATGTAAAATCGAAAGAGACATTAACCCTTACTATCTGTATTATGACACATTAGTCAAGATGGGCAGGATGGTGTCCCCAGCCTCTGTTTGCCAGAACTTGGGAAGGGGGGACAGAGGATAGATCACTTTATGATCCTGTTCTTTTCAACTTCTATGAAGCACCTGCATTGGCCACTTTCAGAAGACGGATACTGGGCTAGAAGGACATTGATCTCACTCAGGATTGGTCATTCTATAGTTCTTGATAAGAGCAACTTTTCTAGGTTCCTTTTCACAGCAGTTATTCCTTACCCCTAACGGCAGCTGCCAAACCCACGCCAGAAGCCTGAGCTGCGCCACACGCGTCCAGGAGCCTGCGAAGGCCACTCGCACCCTCGGTGAGATGCGGTCAACCGCACCATCCCCGGCCCGAAGCCGCGTGCGGCCAGACATCGTCGTACTGACAGGAGCGGAAAAAAGATCATCCTCGTCGACGTGACCATCCGTCGAGAACAGGACCCGGGTTCGCGAAGCCCGAGCCGCAACCTCGAGAAATACGCCCCCTGACTACCCGCGGGGCAAGGGCTACGAGGTCTACACCGACGCTCTGATCGCGGGCGTGGCGCCCCATGGACCCGGAACGACGCTGCTCAGGCGCTGTGGGGTGGCGTCGCTATGCGCGACTATGAAGACGCTGATTGGCTCGGACACTATCGGTGGTCCAGAGACAATTTACATCGAACACACACGGGGCCACGCGCCATACCAGGGTGAGCGATGTGGCCACGCACCAGGGGGTGAGGGGAAACCCTTACACCCCCGACCAAACATAATCCCTTGAGTCCGTGAACTTACCAATCTGGATCCCACCATGGACTGGGTCACCCTGTCCCACTTACCGGCCGCTTACTCATACCCACGACTGTGTGTAGCCCACTCTATGAGCGATGTA
>NC_133769.1:370656705-370659343 GCF_003597395.2 Chelonoidis abingdonii | reverse complement strand
AGATAAATTTTACCTTTTCTTTCTTTAATTAAAAGCTTTCTTTTTAAGAACCTGACTAATTTTTCCTTGTTTTAAGGTCCAAGGGGATTGGGTCTGGACTCCCCAGGACCTGGTGGGGTGAAAGGAGGAGGAATGATTAATTTCTCCTTGTTTTAAGATCCAAGGGGTTTGGATCTGTGTCCCCCAGCGAACTGGTGAAATCCCTCAAGGCAGCCCAGGGAGGGGAAAGTTTTGGGGGGACAGGTAGTGCCCCAGACACTAAAATTTCTGGGTGGTGGCAGTGTTACCAGATCTAAGCTAATAATTAAGCTTAGAAGTGTTCATGCAGGTCCCCACATTTGTACTGTGAAGTTCAAAGTGGGGGAAAAGAACCTTGACAGGACACGATCCCTGCCCGTCCTGACTAATAGTCATTGATGGACCTAACTTCCAAGAACTCTTTGGAACTATGTGTAGAATATCGCCCTAGGCTGGGTTATGACTAAGCAGGGGCAATCAGATGGGATAGACTATTGTTCAGTGTTGAAACATGGATGTGCAGGAGTCTTTCCATTGCATGTTACGTTATCAGGGATTCAGCGTAGGGCTTGTCAGCTGGGAAGGGAGCAGCAGATACTCAGATTCTATGACAATGGCCAGCAACATGGAAATGCTGATAGATAAATAATTATGTCTAAGCCTTGGATCTTCCTTTACTTTCTGGTGTTCCAGTAGTGCTGGCTGATTCAATCAAGTCTGAAAGACTGAATTTGCCCTGACAAACTGAGCCTTTGTTATCGGAGAATCATTTCTTCACTCCTGGGGGAGGTTCTCAGGCTGAAGTTCTGCAGGGTCTATTTTCTGCTCTTCCCACTGCTCCAGGAGCTGAGGGAATTGTCTGGAAGTCCTGCCAACCCGAGAGTCTTCAGGGACTGTACAGGAAAATCATAAAGGTCTCTATCCAACACAGAGCATGTCAGATATTTGAGCTTCATACACTGATTCTTGGGGCTCTGCCTTCCTGTCGCCATAAGGAGATTTCCTCCCTATGCTGAGTGGGATTTTGGTGAGTTACCAGCTTCTTCACTAAAGTTAGAACTAAGAGTTCAAGGGTTCAAGTTAAAAAAACATGTGGGCAGGAATTCACCAGCAAGGTGACTTGGTGTTTCTGACAATACTAAACAGTTCAAGGGGTTGATCTGGTAAAACTGGAATTATAAATGTACTGGAAATAGTTTAGACAAATATTTGTTTTTAAGATAAGTTCTTTGTGTCTTATTGTGTCCTCTTATCTGTCTCAGTAGCTTCCTTTTTTTTGGTTTATGCGGATTTTCCTCTGGTTAGCTCATGTTTTTCCAATTCAGCAATTTCACAGCACTGTTAAGAAGCGCAGCCAAAGCCTCTGCAGTGGGTATTTGTGTTACCAGAGTGTTCAAAGCCGGAAAAGGCCACACACTGGCCAGATTCTGCTCTCACATTCTGCCTTCACTGGGTCACTCCCGATTGACACTGGCTTCCCAGAGAGAAATATCAGGGCTCATATGTTTTGAAATCCCCATTTTTCATGCTCGTTCTCACGGCACCACATAAACTGGGGATTTCCTTCAGAGTCTTTCAGTACCATACAGCACAGCTCTCTGTGCAGTAGAACGTTAAGCTGTGATTTTCACAGCTCAGTGCCGAAACGTAAACACTAAGGGTGAAATCGTGGTCCCATGGAGTTCAGTGGCAAAACTCCCAACACAGCCAGGAGTTCGCCCTAAATCCACACGTAGGGACTTAAATAAATGGCCTGATTTACACTGACCATGAGCCTCCAGTGACTTCAACTGGAGTCGTTCTGTGGCCTCTAAGGATGGGTGAGCTTGTTTGGACCAAAGAACAACTGACAGGAGAGTTGCTGAAATCTCAAACTCACAGGCTTAGGGTTGAAAACAATCAGGATAGAAGTTTTTTTGTGGGAGGAGAGAGGTCTGCACTTTCTGTGCTCCTGCATCTCTGCTCCTGGACAGGACAAGAAATACCAAAAGGCAGTTAAAATAACAGCATGTTTCTGGCTTAGGAGAAAACAAAAGGTCCAGGAACGCAGTGTGTGTGTGGATATGGTGAAGATGGGGGGAAGGGATGTTCAATATCCAAATCACAGTGGTGTAGAATCCTGAAACCAGGCAAAATTGGGAATGCACATTCTAAGTAATGCAAAGATCAAGGAGACATCATGAGGGTGAGGGTGGGGGTGTCTCAAACTTTTACAAACAGCCCCCTCCAGTGAGCAGCCCCACTACAGCCTCAGGAAGGGGTGTCTGGGTTTCAGGTGGGCTGCAATATGTTAAAGCTTTGTGCCATTTTGAGGAAGAGTTACTCACACTGCCTCCTTTTAGTATCCGCATCCTCTCTCCATCCCACCAGTTCTGTTCCTCTCTCCTTCCCTGCACCAACTGAGCTGCTTCTGTGGTTCCCTTTGCCCCCAGAGAGGCAGTTCAGGCCGATCTTCCCTTTTTCCTAGTTTGAGGAGCTATTTCTGTGAGCTCTCACTGTGGGGTCTGGCACCTGGTTCTGATCCTGGGTGAAGGGTACCACTGTGTGGCAGGCTGGAAGTTGTGGAGGTGGGGGGCCTACATGGACAAGCAGGCAGTGCTGGGGGTTCTGGGGGCAGGGA
>NC_133769.1:370629412-370656605 GCF_003597395.2 Chelonoidis abingdonii | reverse complement strand
TTGAATTTTCCCTGTTTTTTGCATTTTCTTAATAAAGTTTATTTTGCACCCCACCTGTATGGTAATTGCTCCCCAAGATCCCATATACCTGCTGGCAGGGACAACACAGAGAGAGGCCAATGCCAGGTCCCCTGTGATGCTGCTCTTGTTACACCCATGCACACTGTGTGTGGCTTCGGGGGCTGCTACACGGGAACAACTCATAAGCTGAGAAGTTTGCACATTGTATAATGAGAGATGGAAACTCCGGGACATGTGAGGGCCTAGATAAATACAGCTGCCACCTACAGGAACCACTGGCTGCTGCCAGAAACAATCAGCCATGGGGACGCAGATTTAGTTGTTACTCGTTCATGATGAATGCGTTCCTCAGTGTGGAGATTTTATGGGGTCAAGTCAATTTTTTTCTTATCTAAAACATTCATCCACGAAGTGTGTCACGGGATCCCTCAGCCTCATGAAATGCCCACCTAATGTAACATTTCTCAGGCACCACAGTCACATGAGAATTTCTCCCCATAGGGCTACATTTACCATGGTCATGAATAGAAAGAAATGCCTTCAGTAAGCTCAGGGACAAGCTTGCTGGCAAAGTGCCATCCGTGGTGCTGGACAGGCAGTAAGCCTGCCTCTATGCCCCAGCTGCACCACTGGAAGGGAGCCGCTGGCGGTAATCTGTGCCCCAATCTCTGACCCCAGCCTTGATCCCCCCCAAACCCAGATCCCCTTCCTGCACCCCAAAGCCATCATTCCCAGCCTTACGCCAGAACCTACACCCCCAGCCCAGAGCCCTGACCCCCTCCTACACCCCAAACCCCGCCCATCCCTGATCCTCCTCCAAACCTGGATACCCTCCTGCACCCCACACCCCTCATCCCCGGTCCCACCCCATATCCTGCAACCCCAGCCCAGAGCCCTGACCTCTCCCATGCCCCAACCCCCTGTCTCACCCCAGAGCCCCCTCCCACATCCTGAACCCTTCATTCCCAGCCCCACCCCATAGCTCTTACCCCAGCACCTCAACCCTCTGCCCCAAACCTGAGCCCTTCCCACACCCCAAGTCCCTCATCTCCAGCTCCGTTGAGTCATGGGCATCAACTATTTTCTTCAGCTGGGTCCCCAGAAAAAAAGTTTGAAAACCACTAAGCACTGTTGTAGAGCACACACCAAAGAATTTCACTGAAATAATTCCTGGAGCAGAGCTTTTAGAGAAACCGTACTTAGAGACTGTTATCAAGTCACCCCATACCTCTCTTTGTTAAACCAAATAGATGGAGCTCCTTGAGTCTATCACTATAAGGCAGGTTTTCTAATCTTTTCATAATTCTTGTAATTCCTCTCTGAATCCTCTTCAATGTATCAGCATCCATCTTTCATCACGGACACTAGAACTGGACACAGGAATCCAGCAGCAGTCGCACCAGTGCCAAATATAGAGATAAAACAACTTCTGCACCTCCCCTTGAGATTCCCTGGTTATCTTACCGGGCTCTCATTAGCTACGTTGGCCAGAGAATCACACTGAGAGTTCATGTTCAGCTAATTATCCCTTCATGCCCCCAGATCTTGTTCAGAGTCTGTGCTTCCCACAGTAGAGTCCTCCATTACGATATCATTACCTACATTTTTTGCCCCTAGATGCAGATATCTCCATAGCTATGTTAGAACACATATTGTTTGCTTCGACCCAGTTTACCAACCAATCCAGATTGCTCTGAATCAGTGACCTGTCATTTTCAATATTTATGAACCCTCAATTTTTGTATCAGAGGGGTAAGCAGTGTTAGTCTGGATCTGTAAAAGCAGCAAAGAGTCCTGTGGCACTTTATAGCCAAACAGATGTATTGGAGCATGAGCTTTTGTGGGTGAATATCCACTTCATCGGATGCATGCTCAAGTTGAGCAGCGCAAGTTTATTGATTGATTCACCACTTCATTAATGGACGTGGTTAAACACCAGTCTTTGTAAACCTGAGCAGATTCACCAAACCCTTTGGCAAACTCACTAGTAAAGATAAACAGTAAAACAAGTTTATTGCCTACAAAAGATAGATTTTAAGTGATTATAAGGGCTAGGCAAAAAGTCAGAGTTAGTTACCAAAATAAAATCTAAACTTTCAACCCTATTAGACTGGGCAACATCTAGATTAAGCATATTTTTCTCATCCCCCTGGATATTGGAGTTCATAATATGCAGGTTTCACCCATGAAACCTGGGCCTGTCACCTCTGTTGGAGTCTTTAGTCTTCTGAGTGCCCTTGTTTCTTGCAGCATAGGTCGGGGGGAGAGGAGACAAGGCCAAATGTGGGGCCACTGTGTTCTGTTCTATATCATTAGTCCGTGTGCTTGGAGAACACAAGTCCAGGTATGTCTGTGGGCATTGCTGAGTCACCCCAGGCAAGGTTGAGCAATTCCCTTGGTGTGGCCTTGTACAAGCAAGTCATTGCATTCTAGCTCCCTTGTTGGACAATAGCTGTTGATGGTTGTTCGACATCCGCCCTGATGTTGTTGACTTTTTCTTGCTGTTGTCTCTGGGGAGCTGCTGATTCCCAACTTACAGCATGATTTAGTGACATCCATACAACAGAATCCCATAACTTCATAATATGCACTAATGATATACATATTTAGATAGAACAATGACTTTTAGAATAGCATAACTTTTCCCCCAATACCTCTTATGGCATGCTTTATATGCAATATCACAATTATATATAAAGGAGGAATATGAGGTTACAGGACACTCCCCTGACGTATAGAGTATCACACAGGTTTCAGACAAAGCTGAGTATCTGCAAGAAAGTGTCTCACCAAAAAACAAGGGAAGTAACAGAGGTGCAGGCCTGTAGCCATAAATACCAAGACCTCTGTGTCCTTCATGACCATTCTGTTCAGCACAAAGTCATATCTCACCATGATAATATCTGTTTTCATGGGGAAAAGTTGGCTCCTTTCCGACATGGAAATTACATCATAGATGAGACCTATGGTCCATCTAGTCCACAATCCTCTCTCTGAGAGTGACAGCCCCAGATGCTACAGAAGAAGGTTTAAGAAACCCAGCAGTGAGGGGATGGGGGGGATGACCTGACCGTCATGAAGGTGTCACCCTTAATGCCTAGCAGCTGGAGAATGGCTTGTGCCCTGAAACACAGGGGCAGATAGGCTTTCCCAAATATTTATTTAGCTGTAACTATTATAACTGGATAGTATTACTCTCCATGTAAATGTCCAAACCATTCCTGATTCTTGCTTAGCTCAAGGCCTCAATTACCTCATATGTCAATGAGTTTCTCAGTCTAATTAAGCGTTGAGTGAAGAAAGCACTCTTTATCAGTTTTGAATTTGCCACATTTCAGTGTAATTAAATGTCCTCTTTATCTTTTGCTATGAGACAGTGAGAACACATTCTCCATCTACTCTCTACCAGTCATATTTTATAAACTTTTCTCGTATCCTCTCTTATTCATCTCTTTTCTAAGGTAACAATCCCAGTCTTTTCAACCTCTCTCCATATGAGAGTTTTCCTGGGCCCTTGATTATTCTCGTTGCCCTTTCCTGAAAACCCCTAGTTCTGCAATATCCTGTGTGAGGAGCCTAGAGGAGCGTGAAACATAGAATGACTGATCTCATGGCATTGTATTTACTATATTATTTCCCATCTCACTTCTCCTGGATTCCAACCTTTTCCTTAGTTTCTGTCCATGCTTACACTGTCCCTGGAAAAATCTTGGAACAAGTCCTCAAGGAATCAGTTCTGAAGCACTTAGAGGAGAGGAAAGTGATCAGGAACAGTCAGCATGGATTCACCAAGGGCAAGTCATGCCTGACTAACCTAATTGCCTTCTTATGAAGAGATAACTGGCTCTGTGGATGAGGGAAAGCAGTGGATGTGTTATTCCTTGACTTTAGCAAAGCTTTTGACTTCTCCCACAGTATTCTTGCCAGCAAGTTAAGGAAGTATGAGCTGGATGAATGGACTATAAGGTGGATAGAAAGCTGGCTAGATCATTGGGCTTAATGGGTAGTGATCAACGGCTCCATGTCTAGTTGGCAGCCAGTTTCAAGTGGAGTGCCCCAAGGGTTGGTCCTGGGGCTGGTTTTGTTAAATACCTTCATTAATGATCTGGAGGACGGTGTATACTACACTCCCAGCAAGTTTGCAGATGACACTAAACTGGGAGGAGTGGTAGATACGCTGGACGGTAGGGATAGGATACAGAGGGACACAGACAAATTAGAGGACTGGTCCAAAAGAAACCTGATGAGATTCAAAAAGGACAAGTGCAGAGTCCTGCACTTAGGATGGAAGAATCCCATGCACTGTTATAGACTAGGGACCGAATGGCTAGGCGGCAGTTCTGCAGAAAAGGACCTAGGGATTACAGTGGACAAGAAGCTGGATATGAATTGACAGTGTGCCCTTGTTGCCAAGAAGGCTAACGGCATTTTAGGCTGCATAAGTAGGGGCACTGCCAGCAAATCGTGGGACGTGATCATTCTCCTCTATTTGACATTGGTGAGGCCTCATCTGGAGTACTGTGTCCAGTTTTGGTCCCCACATTACAAGAAGGATGTAGAAAAATTAGAAAGAGTCCAGCAGAGGGCAACAAAAACGATTAGGGGGCTGGAGCACATGACTTAGAAGGTGAGGCTGAGGGAACTGGGATTGTTTAGTCTGCAGAAGAGAAGAATGAGGGGGGATTTGATAGCTGCTTTCAACTATCTGAAGGGAGTACCAAAGAGGATGGATCTAGATTGTTCTCAGTGGTGTCTGATAACAGACCAAGGAGTAAAGGTCTCAAGTTGCAGTGGGGGAGGATTAGGTTGGATATTAGGAAAAAATTTATTCACTTGGAGGGTAATGAAGCACTGGAATAGGTTACCTAGGGAGGTGGTGGAATCTCCTTCCTTAGAGGTTTTTAAGGCCCGGCTTGACAAAGCCCTGACTGGAATGATTTAGTTGGGAATTGGTCCTGCTTTGAGCAGGGGGTTGGGCCAGATGACCTTCTGAGGTCCTTTCCTACCCTGATATTCTGTGATTCTATGATTGTATGACTGTGAGCAAAGTTTCAGAGGTTTGTGTACTGTGATGCCCAGATCCTCTCCTGAGTTCATTCAGTTAAATTAGAACCTTGTAAGACATTTGAGGAGTTGAAGATTTTCCCTCAATGGGCATCCACGTTGCAGTTATTGACATTGAAGTTCATCTGCCATCATGCTCCCCATTCACCTGGCTTGGTTAGCTCCCTCTGAGAACTTCTCTGGACTTGACTCTGACCTCAATAATCTGATGCCATCTGTAAATGTTGCCACCTCAGTGCTCATTCCCTATCTAGATTGTTAATAACTATGAAATATTTACTGTTCTACTTGTTACAACACGTGTAATCCCCATCACTGTGCTTCTGTCCCTTCACAGACACCTGGAGCATTTCTGAGCCTCATCGCTGGACTGACCACCTCATGGCGTCATTCAACCTCACCCCCTCTGACCCTTCAACATTCATCCTAATGGGCATCCCTGGCTTAGAAGCTGCCCATGTCCTGATTTCCATCCCTTTGTCTATGTTCTACATTATGGGCCTGTTGGGAAATTTTACGGTTTCGTTTGTTGTAAGCAAAGAGGAGACCCTGCACAAGCCAATGTACCTGCTGATCTGCATGCTCGCACTCACAGACATCAGCATATCTACCTCAGTTGTGCCAAAGGCACTGTGTGTATTTTGGTTCAATTTGAAAGGCATTACTGTGGTTAGCTGCCTCACCCAGATGTTCTTCCTTCATGCGGGTATGGTTATGCACTCAGCCGTCCTTGTGATAATGGCCTTCGATCGCTATGTTGCTATATGTGACCCTCTGAGATACTCCATCATCCTCACCAATGCACGAATAGCTAAGTTAGGGCTCGTGGGTTTGATAAGAGCTGTTCTCTTCATTCTACCTGTGCCCCTGCTCCTGAGCGGTCAGCCATTCTGTGCCAATCACATTATCCCCCATACATACTGCGAGAACATAGCTGTGGTGAAGATGTCGTGTGGGGACACAATTGTCAACAGGATGTACGACTTAGTGATAGTGTCTGTAGTCATTGGGTTAGACCTGACACTCATTGCCCTGTCCTATGGTCTAATCATAAGGGCTGTCTTCAGAATCTCCTCCAAGAAAACCCACCAGAAAGCCCTCAACACCTGTACTGTCCACATCTGTGTGATTCTGACCTCCTATACTTCCTCACTCTTTTCTAACCTTACACACTGGTTCAGTCAGGGCATTGCTCCCCATGTTCACATTATCTTGGCCAACTTCTATTTCCTCGTCCCCACCATGCTCAACCCTATCATTTATGGGGTCAAAACCAAAGAGCTTCGTGACAGAGTGTTTAAATACATCTGCAGAATATGATCACCAAGGGCCATGGACTTTAATCCTGTCTGACAAGAGGGGGAAAGGATATCTCCTCATTAACTGAGCATTCTCTGTCCCAGTTTGGCTGAGCTCAGAATTGTGGAAGTTCACAGTCTTATCACTTCGTCACCAAGCACTGCTCTCCCTGTTGCTGAGTTCCCCCTCTCTGACCATCACCTGACCTCTTTCAACATCACCAATCAGCCCCCATCCCTAAATACCCTCTCATTCACACTTTGCATGACTTCCAGACCACACGAAGATACTGCAGCTTTCTAAAGCAAGGTGGCTTTCCATTAGTTCCTGTGTAATAAATGGAAGCTACACTTTCTGATAGCCAAGACAAATAAACAAACTACAAATGCTGAACTTCTTTACCGTATGTGCAGTGCTCTGGTGCTCAAAATTTACCTGATTGCTGTACATCCAATATTTCAAGAAGCCTGGATAATAAAAAGCATGTGTTTCAGTTTGAAAGTGCTAATGCACAAAAACTACTGTAGGAATTAAGGACATTTGACTGTCAAGAGTTGTGAAACCATGCATTATTGATAATGGGACTGCTGTGTTAAACTACAACATCATCTTTGGGTCAAATTGCTTGCCACTTTGTGCAGTCGATTTTGAAGTCAATTTTAGGTGCAGTTTTCAAAACACACACTACCCATTCCTGTTGTCAAAGAGGTCAAGAGTAGGTGGTCCTGTTAGTGAAGGCAGAGGACTGGACTCGATGACCCTTCGGCGTCCCTTCCAGTTCTATAAGATAGGTATATCGCAATATATATATTAGAAAAAGGGTGCCAAGATTTCATTTTGGAGTTTGTGAAACAGATGAAACAGGGATTGCCACCAAACATCCAGGTGACTGAATCACTTGCAGTACTAAGTCCTTCATGACCTGGATTAGGCAATCTCTCATTTTTGCCATTGTTTTGTGGAGACCATGGACAGTGGAGCAGGAGTGGAAAATTTTGCTTATGGTTCACTGGCCTCATACTCAGGACAATCAAGTTGAGCATGTTTGTGTTGAATTTCTCAAACACATGGATGCCTGCAGAGGACAAAGACTTTACTGAACTTTGCTTATTTGCTCTTTTGTTTCCGTCACTACCTTTTATCAATGCTGCACTTGAAAGACTGTTTTCTCAAATGGACTTGATAAAAACAAAACTATGCAACATGATGGAAGAGGAACTTTTAGAAAACATTCTTCGTGTTAGGGTGTATATTGTTGACCTGAACATATGGGCTAGTTTAATTACAGCTCGCCAATAATCTTATCAGAAAATATTTAGGTTCTTGTCCCAATTCAGGCTACAGGCTTAGAGAACTCAGAGATTTCAATGACGTGAACAGACTCTCCGGGTGTGTGTGGCAAGGAGACATACTGAGGACAATACCAGAATATTAAAATCTTTATTACAATGAATGAAAAAATAATCAAAGATATAAAACACAGAGTCACAAAGAAGTAATACAGTTCTATGACCCCCGGTGGTAACATTCCTAGTCTAAAAGACTACTTGAACTAGCATACTCACATCCTTCCCTGAAGACCTGGTAGTGGAAGATAGAGCACCAACCTCACCTCTGGAATGTCTGATGAATTCGATAGTCCAGACTTCTCATGTTGATGGGGCTTAGGTTTGAGTGTTAAGTAGCTAAGCTATACAGTAAAGGTGAGCTGATAGCTTAATAGGAGACAGAAAGAGTGACCTTCCTGCATGTTTTTTTAGCCTTTTATAGGGTCCTGGCACTGCATTAATCAGAGCACAATCTACCATGCCCAGATCATATTTCTTCAACCAGACAAATCTTTGGGTACACTTACTCTATAGGCTAATATATGATATATGTTCATAATGCTAATATCAATTTTGTGACCCCCAAAACCTTTGGCTTAACTTATGACTTTTATGATTTCCATATTCTGTGGTGTACCCTGCTGTTACCAGTCTGTAAATATATTCAATTTTTCTGTTTGGTTCCCCGTTCAGTTCCCCAAAAGTCAAAAGGGGTAACTGGTAGGCCATTTATCTATACCAAATGTTATAAACTCACATACTAACTTGTTCTAGCTAATCATGCAGGATACAGGCCTGTAGGTTCCTTGTATTAAAGCCAAGTATGATGCATAACTATTATGAATAACATATACTGAAACTCAACATAAACAAAAAAACTAAGAAAATAATATAATCAATCAAACAAATAAAGAAAACCCATTCTGCAATATAGCAAGCTAGCAAACTGGCCTTATGGGCTACAGATCCCCACTTTGATGGGGTAATTGCATAAAAACCCCATCACACAGATGGGGGGCGTGGATAGCGGATGTGTGGAGAAATGCCAAGAGTGCAGGGGACTGGGCATGATGACCTCCCGAGGTCCATTCCAGTCCTAGGATTCTATGTTCCACATTAATTTCCACCTCTTAGGGTGGAGGCAAGATGTCAAAGTGATGTTCTACCTCCTGATATATCTCTAGCATAGGCATTATGGTTACATATTCAACAGCATCAATAGCTGTTGCCTGTATGAGCAATTCCTCTCTTTCTTTTCATTTTTAAATCTTGAATTGTATATATCCTAAAATAATTCCTATTGCAATACCTTGGACAATAATCCATCCCTTTAATCCAACTTCTTCCCTGGGAGGCATTTACTGCTTGATCTCCCCATCTAATAATTGGACAATAGCTTATTTAGCCTCATCCATGTCATTCATAATTTGAATGAGGTGTGTTTCCTTCTGAGTTAATAATTGTTTTAATTGTAAATATTGGAGTGGTTTGGACAATCAAGTCCTGATTAAAGTGATCAGATAAAATAACAATAGTGTTTTCAAAGGTGGGAACAGGGGTAATTACTTGGTTTCCAATTGAAGTGAACTGCTTTGGAGTAAAAAAACCTCAGAAATTCATATATGTGACCTGGTGCTCCGAGGATCCAGTGAAGGAAATGGTTGCATCCCTCAAGTACAAGTACCAGTATTGGGGTTTTGAATTTGAATTTGATTTTTATCTCACTTTATTGCTAATGTGGATTGTGACATTATTGATATAAACTGGGACCATATAGAACATGGGTTGCAACCAAGGTTCTGTAGTGGCACCAAATCCTATGTAAAGGGGGTCATATAAGGTGTCTAAGACCAGGTTATGGGTTACGGGTTATGATTATGCGTTCTGTATGTCTGTATCATTTTTGTAGCTGAAGTTATGATATTGGCTGTATACCTGTCTGTATTTAAATTGGTGCTGCAGTGCTGGGTGACACCCCAGACAAGCTGGTGTCAGCTCAGCTTAGCCTGCTTGATGGCCCATTAAGGACCATCACCTACACAATTGACCCATTGAGAGGAGGCGAATATGCCTTGTGACTCAGCAAGGTATGCAGAAACTGGCCCATGTGACTGCAAACTTCATTTTGCTGTAACTTCCACAGTAGGAACAAAGGAGTGTCTTTACACCTGGAAAAGTCTATATAAGGCAAAGGCCTCATCTCCATTTTTGTCTTCAATCCTGCTTCTTACCTCTGGAGGGACTTTGCTGCAAGCTGAAGCTCTACACTAGGGACTGATGACCCATCCCAGCGGGGATGTACTCCAGAGACTTGATTTGAACCTGCAGTTACTTCATCACTGCTACAAGCCTGAACTAAGAACTTGCCATTACTGTATGTAATTGATCCAGTTTAACCAATTCTAGCTCTCACTTATCTTTTTCCTTTATGAATAACCTTTAGATTTTAGATTCTAAAGGATTGGCACAGCGTGATTTGTGGTAAGATCTGAGGTGTATATAACCTGGGTCTGGGGCTTGGTCCTTTGGGATCGAGGAAACCTTTTTCTTTTACTGTGACGATATGGTTCTGGTGGGACCAACTGAGAGTGCCAAATCAGGACCAATTGCTCAAACAGGGCAGTCACAGCCCAAGGCTGGGTTTTTCCACCTCCTAAGGCAAACAAACCAGCCAGACAACAGACTTCGGTGTCACCCTCTGGCTAACCGCAAGTCACAACAAGCAATTTCCTTAGACACTCCAGTTCCCAAGTATCACCACCAGTCCACACACGTCCGTGGATGAATGGTTTATGAAAACCACACACCCAGTAAAAGAAAAAGGTTCTCTCGATCCCAAGGACCAAGCCCCAAGACCCAGTTATTATACACCTCAGACTTACCCACAAATCACACTGTTGCAATCCTTAGATCAAAATCTAAAGGTTTATTCATATAAGAAAAAATAAAGATAGAGCTAGAATGGGTTATAACTGGAATCAATTAACATACAGTAATGGCAAAGTTCTTAGTTCAGGCTTGTAGCAGTGATGAAAGTAAACTGCAGTTCAATCAAGTCTTGGAGTAATCCCGCGCTGGGATGGGTCACAGTTCCTAGTGTAGAGTTCAGCTTGCAGCAAAGTCCCTCCAGAGGTAAGAAAGCAGATTGAGACAAAATGGGATGAGGCCTTGCCTTATATAGACTTCCAGGGTGTAAGAACACCCTTTGTTCCTAGTGGAATGTTACAGCAAAATGAAGTTTGCAGTCACATGGGCCAGTTTTGCATACCTTGTGAGTCACAAGGCATATTCGCCTTCCTCTCAATGGGTCAATTGTGTAGGTGAGGTCCTTAATGGGGCCATCAAGCGGCCTAACTGACTGACACCAGCTGTCATGGGGTTGTCACCCAGCACTGCAGCACCAATTTAAATACAGACAGTATACAGCCAATATTCATAACTTCAGCTACAAAAATGATACAGACATACAGACAGCATAATCATAACCCGTAACCCATAACCTGGTCTTAGACACCTTATATGACCCCCTTTACATAGGATTTGGTGCCACTACAGAACCTTGGTTGCAACCCATGTTCTATATGGTCCCAGGTTATATCAATAACATCACATGGATGAACTCCTGTGGGGAGTTGTTGTTTTTTTTAAATCAAATCTACTAGGTATCTAACAAAAGCTTTCATTTGTTACTTGCTGTACAGACCAATGTGTTAATAAAAACCCTTTGTTTTAATAGATTGGGCTACTTTGGGGTTAGTGTTTAAGTGACTTTGGGCTACTAATGCAGTAGAAATCTGGCAACCCCAGAACCAGAGGAGTCAGGGAAGAAGTCCAGAAAGCAGAGCTGGGTCGGAGGCAGAGCAACGGTGCTGAGGCAGAGCTGGGAGGCCACAGCTAGAGCAGACCAGAACTGGGAGCTGCGTTGTCACAGACCAGCTGTGCCAACGTGGAGCCAGGGCTGAGCTACAGAGGGGAGCTGTGGGGCCTGAACCAGGATACTTGATGCCTGCCGTGCCACAAGTAACATGGCAGCTGAGCATGATGAGTAGCTGGGGAGAGCAAGGTGGGGCCATGGGCAGAGCATCCAGAGAAGGCTGGACTCAGAAGAGGGGACATGAATCTGATTGGAGGGTAGAAGGGTCCTGCCACTTGGAGTCTGAGTTTATGACCCATGGTATTACCGCAGCACAGCCAGGGCTTGGACAGGAGGCCTGGGATGTGTAAAGAACAGACCACAAACTTTCCTTACATTCCAGAGACGGCTGTTTGTGGTGTTTCCCAGGCCCATAGAGCGGGTTCCTTCTTTCCTTGAATTTTTCCCATGTGTTCCTTATTTTTCTTACCATTGCTGTTTAGTACATTGTATGTGGTTTGAACGTCATGCAGTGATTAGCTGGTCAGGGAAGCGTCTGGTACAGAGAGAGCGCTCGGAGTTGGGACTCCCTAGCCCATGTCCCATGTGATCCCAATGAAACTTGGAGTCAAACCCAGGATTGGCCTTTGATGTTGGCAGTCTGGGCAATGGCCCAGGGTGACCTACTGAAGGGGTCCAGTTTGATACCTGCCACATGATGTGACCTACCAACCCAGAGCCATCTGGGCTTTCGGAGGCAGTTAACCAGCCAGTCAGGAAAGAGACATGAAGCGCTGGAGCATGTAGATACAAGCTGCAGCTCAAGCAGGCAGACACTCATCCACGTAACTCCTCCAATGGGAGCAGGGGTGCTCAGGGCTTCCCATTCTCCCAGGACAGAGGACCCCTGCATGAGAAGCCATGTCTGGAGTGGGAAGCAGGTTGAAGTGCCCTGGAGTGGGAAGTGGCAAGTAGGGTTGTACCCATCTGTAGCTCCTAGGAAGTGGAGATTTTTTTCTGAGACATATGCGGGACTTGAAGCAATGTCAAGGGTATTGTTTATGTCACACTCCAGTGTCTTCCATGCGTGGTTCTCCCATGTCTCGATCACGATGTGTTTCATTGCGCCACCACCAGAAGAGTAGACCCCCAAATACAAGAATCCAAATAGGAACATACACAGCCAGGACCACATCACAGGCAGGGCTGTTGGACATCTGCTGACAGAGGACTCTGCAACACAAAACAAAAATAAACTATTCCCCCCACCCTGCCTCCAAGAGGGAGGGAGTGGTAAAGCATTTCAGAGCTCACATTTATTCAGACTCACTGATGTCTGAATCATGTTTCTTCCAAACTGGGATTATCTGGGACTGATGCGAGAGCTGAGCATTTGCCCATGACAACTAGGGTCTTTTTTTGCATTTATTTCACTTTCTGCTGTTTTAATTTCAACAATAACTTGGGTTACATTTACATTTTCATCTGGGACCACTTAAGCTTCCTCTTTTACCTCCAACTCTGAACTTAACTCCTCCTCTTCTGACTCCGAGGAATTAGTTGTCAGGTCACTACCGGTTTGTACTTCTGTCATGGTATAATTCCCAAATCTGAACCTTAGTGTCCAAAATATGGGTACCAGCATGAATCCTCTAAGCTTTATTACCAGCTTAGATCCTGTAGTGCTGCCACCAATCAGGACTTGGGGTAGAGCGCCTGATAAGCTCTGGTCTCCCCCAAAAACCTTCCCTGGGGACCCCAAGACTCAGATTCCTTGAGTCTCACAACTAAGGGGAATAAACCATTTCCCTAACCCGCCTCCTTCTTCCTCCAGATTCTCCCTGCCTGGGTACACTAGAGAAGATAGGAGCGAGTATCTATTGAAGCTCGTGATATCTAACACAAAGAGATATACAGCAGCGAGAGCAGCGTTTTTCACCTCCTCTGTCTTCACTTCCGCTCCACAATTCCCTGTTGAGTGCAAGACTCCCTTCCTGGAGCTTATACAGAATAACAAAAGAATCAATTAGATGCTGAAAAAGGAGGAATAACTTTCAATAAGAAGGGAAAAACATAAAAATTGTCTCAAGTATCTAGATGAAATACTTACAGGGTCTTTTTAGCTTATAGACATCCAGCGATACATTTAAGATATTCCAGCAAACTACACATTTGCACATAAAGAAAAAAAACAAAGAAAAAGACTATAACCACCTTTACTTACTCACTATTCTGAATAGATAAGAGACTGTAGCAGGGAGATTGCAGAAACCTGGTTTCACCTCTAGTCCTGTCCAGGACCCAGAGAGAACAAAGCCAAACCCAAAAACCACAAACAAAGGCTTCCCTCCCTTGAGATTTGAAAGTATCTTGTTTCCTGATTGGTCCTCTGGTCAGGTGTTGTTTGTTAACCCTTTCCAGGTGAAAGAGACATTAACTCTTAGCTATCTGTTTATGACAACTTCGAATTTCCATATCCCATGAGTATTTACGCTCTCCTCCTCCAGGAACCAAAAATAGGCATCCATCTTGTCTAAAAGTGACTGGGATGGTTTCCCTTCCATCGTTTTAGCTGTGAGAAGTGAAACGACTTCAGTATGTCTTTCTTTCCTGACCGAATTTCCAGCTGATAGACAGTGGGACTGGCCTTGTTACAGATTCTAACAGGTCCTGCCCAAATGAGACTGAGATTATGTGCTTTTTCTTTTACTTGTTGATACATAACCGTGTCTCCTACCTGCCATTCTTGAGGATTTAGGACTGGACCCATTCTTTTGTCCATTTTCTGTATGCTGATGGGTGTCAGCAACAGCTGTTAACAGCTGCTGCATCCATTGGTCCATGAGGATGCAGAGTTGTAGGTTGTTAGGTGATGTTCCATCCACCCACCACAGTTCTGGGAGACACACATCTCTCCCAGTCATTGCCTTGATTGGAGTTACTCCATGTGATGCCACGGACCCCCTGATAGCCACCAGGATGAACGGCAGCCTGTAGTCCCAATCCTTCCTTTGCTGGTTTACTGCTTTTATGAGAGCTGTTTTGAGAGTACGGTTAGTTCGCTCCACTTGGCCTGAACTTTGGGGGTGTCCAGCTATATGTAGCCTTTGTTTAATTCCAAACACTTGGCAGATTCCTTCTGTGGTTTCCCCAACAAAGTGGGGCCCTTGATCTGAATCAGTTTCCCTCAGGGTGCCCCATCTGGTTCTTGTTCACTGAGTACCCGAGCTGTGGTTTGAGCGGTGTTATTTCGAGTAGAGATGGCCTCAGTCCATTTAGCAAAGGGGTCAACAATCACCAGCCAATACTCATTACACCTTGGTGTCTTGGGTAGGGGCCCACTCAAATCAATTTGCAGTCCGGCCCATGGCCCCTCTATTCTCTGATGTCTCAGAGGTCCTTTGATTATTTGGGGATCGCATTATTGGCTGCACATGGCAGACAGTTATTTACAAACTGCTCCACATTGCTGCTCATGTGTGGCTACCAGCCAGCAGCCTGCAATTGGGTTAAGGTTTTCTCTAGTTCTAAGTGTCCCCCATCATGAGCTAGGGAAATCAGTTCTGTTCTTAAGGCTGCAGGAACCACCCAGACTGCTTCTGGTTCCCCTTCCTTAGTTGTAGAATTAATTTTGATTCATTCTGCCACACTTTCCAGTCCCAGTCCTTTCCCTTTGTCACTAACTCTGCCAGGCTGGCATCCTGGCTTTGGAGGGTTATTAAATCTATTTGAACAGAGTCTCTTTTTTCTATCTGCTGCTGAAGGAACTATACCTCCCACATTTCTTGGCTGCCACAATTTTCCTTCTCTAGCCCCCCTCCTTGCTCCCTCATCTGCCCAATTATTCCATTTTGACTCCTCAGTCACCTTCTGGTGTGCTCTGACTTTTCCCAAGTGTATCACGGTATCCCGGGCCTCCGCCAACACCCACACGTATGTCAGTTTGTCAGCATGGGCTGTGGGTTTCCTGTCTGCAGACCTCATCCCTCTCTTTTTCCATTCTGGAACCCATTCCACCAGGGATCGAAGGACCCAGTCTGAGTCTGGGAAAATGGCTGACTCCTAGGTGGTGGAGGTATTCTCGAGGGCTACTGCTATAGCCAAAATTCTGGCTGCTTGGGCAGAATATGATGCACACTGTCCCCTCAGCACCTCACCCGTGGGTACTTGTACAGCAGCGCAGCCCACATGTGGATGGCCATTTTTGTAGAAACAAGAGCCATCCACAAACCAAACAACGTCTGCTACTCCCAGCATCTCACTCAGCACGGCCACTCCCTCGAAGAGTGATGGCACTTCAGGCAGTGGCTCAGGTAATAGGCATTCTTGCTGTTCCCCCTCTAGCAGGAGGCCATAGGGTATTGGGGATAGCGCTGTTTTTTTCCCACATTTACGTTTTTGTTTAACAAAGCCAGGGTCCATCCTCAGGCAGTAGCTCAGGTAACGGGCATTCGTGCTCTCCCCCTTCTCTCAGGAAGCTGTAAGTTATTGGGGATAGTGCTGTGTTTTTTTTCCATATCTACATTTTTGTTTAACAAAGCCAGGGACCATTTTGCCAATCGAGGGCTAGATATGTGGCCACTGTTGATTTTACCAGTGAGTACATAATTCCCTGGGGAGTGGGTTGTTTTTAGTAACACAAGGAACAAACCTACCAGGTATTCCCAATGCTGTAGTGTTCAAACGAGTGTCAGGACCTCCTTCTCACATGGGGTGAATCCCTTCTCTGTCTCACTCAGGCTCTTGGGGCATAAGCTACAGGTCGGAGACCTGTCCAATGGTTCTGGCTTAGCACAGCTCTCAATCCCTTGTCTGTAGTTACCAGTTGTAATACAAATGGTTCTCCTACCCGAGGATATGATAGGACTGGGGCTTAGGCCAAGGCTTGTTTCATCTGGGCCATGTCTTCCTGCTGCTGTGGGCCTCAGTTCCATTCTGCCCCTTTCTTTAACAATTCATGCAGCGGGGCTGCTTTTTCCACAAACCCTTCCATAAAATCTCAGGAAAAGTTAACCAGGCCCAGGAAGGATCTCAGAGCGGTTACGTCAGTGGGGGCTGGGAGTTTGGGGATCAGCTCAACCCTCTGTTGGTCAAGGGAGCACCTTTCTTGTCCTCGGGTTACCCCAAGATGGTGTACCTCTTGGGAGCAGAGTTGGGCCTTCTTTGAGATTTCTTGAAACCTTGTTCCCTGACTCTTTTGGAGCACTCTGTCCAACACCTTTAAATTTTCCTCCTGGATCTGTGTGCAGACCAGGACATCATCCACATAAGAAATCACACTGTCCCTTTCAGGCATTCCCTCTTTTGACAGTTTGAAAATGTGCCAGAACACTGCTTGTGCTTGGCAGATTCAATTCATTTTGGAAGATTTTTTCATATAGCACACGCCCACCACAACATCATTCTTGTTGCTTTCGCCTCTAAACTTAACCCAAAGACTCTCAACAGGCTTTTCTCCAGTTTCAAACTAGAGCTCTGAGCAGTCATACCACTGTCTTACATACAATGAAACTCCTCCACCTTTCCTCCTGTACCTGTCCTTCCTGAACAGCTTATACCCATCCATGACAGTCATGTGAACTGCCCCACCAAGTTTCTGTTATTCCAATCACATCATAGTTCCATGATTGTGCCAGGACTTCCAATTCTTCCTGCTTGTTTCCCAGGCTTCTTGCGTTTATGTACATGCACCTAAGAAAACTAGCTGATTGCCCTACTTTCCCAGTATGAATCAAGAAGCTTCCCATCTTCTACCCTCCTCCTTGCGTTTCCTCCTGGTATCCTACTCCCCTACTCATCTCTGGGCTTAGGTCACTATCCCCGGCGAACCTAGTTTAAAGCCCTCCTCACTAGTTAGTAAGCCTGCCCACGAAGATGCTCTTCCCTCTCTTTGTTAGCTGGATATGTACCCGTAATGCCTATGCTACAGATATATCAGGAGGTAGAATATCATTATGAATATAGAATCATAGGACTGAAAGGGCCCTCAAGCGGTCATCTTGTCCAATCCCCTGCACTCATGGCATGTCTGCACACATCCGCTATCCACTCCTTCATCTATGTAATGGAGGGTTTATGCAATCCATCAAAGGGGGATTTGTAGCCCATAAGGCCAGTTTGCTAGCTTGACATATTGGAGAATGTGTTTTCTTTATTGGTTTGATTGATTATAATATTTTCTCAGCTTTTTGTTGATGTTGAGTCCAAGTATATGTTATTCATAATAGCTATTTATCATAGTCGGCTGTAATGCAAGGAACCTACAGGCCTGTATCCTGTATAATTAGCTAGAGCAAGTTAGTATTTGAGTTTACAACCTTTGGTACAGATAAATGGCCTGCCAGTTACCCCTTTTGACTTTGGGGAACTGAACAGGGAACCAAGCAAAGAATTGAATATGTTTACAAAAGATCTGGAACAGATCGGTAACTGCAGGGTACACCATAGAATATGGAAATCATAAGAGTAATAAGTTAGACCAAAGGTAACAGTTTGGGGGATGAGATAATCAATATTAATATTATGAATATATGTCATAATAGGTTAGCCTATAGAGTAAGTGTACCCAAAGATTTCTCTGGTTGAAGAAATAAGATTTGGGCATGGAAGATTGTACCCTGATTATTGCAGTGCCAGGACCCTACAAGAGGGCAAACAGCCATGCAGAAGGGTCAGTCTTTCTGTCTCCTATCAAGCTATCAGCTCAGCTTTGCAATATAGCTTACACTGAAACCTAATCCCTACTAATTTGGGAAACCTGACCCTTCAAATTCATTGGGCATTCCAGAGACAAGGCGGGTCCGCTGTTTCTGTGACATTCCCCTCTGGTGTAATCCAGACAGGTGCTCTGCTAGGTCACTCCAACCTTTGACTCTGGGAGCCAGCTGGTCACTCCAATCTTTGACTCTGGGAGCCAACCTGCTTTGCTGTGAGAACCCCCGCTCCTGGGCTGTTCACGTACAGTCTCTGCCATGTAAGCTGCTCCTTAGATTATGCAACAGTACGACACTAGCCAATATCTCCGATCCCGGACACAACCCTAGGAACCTCCATTTTGCAGTGTCCAGTTATTCCTCCTGGATGCTGCAAGCTTATGTGACTTCATCAATTTAAAAAAGAAATTGATATGTAACAGGCTTGTTATCCCAAGGGGTGTCTATGACATGCCTCAAACCAAACACACTGCGTCAAGTAGAATAAATAAATAAATTTATTAACTACAAAGATAGATTTTAAGTGATTATAAATCAAAACATAACAAGTCAGATGAAAAGCAAAATGCATTCTAAGCTGATCTTAACACTTTCAGTGCCCTTACAACGTACATGCTTCACACCACAGACTGGTTGCCCTTCAGCCATGCTCTCCCCTTTGATCATTCATTTTAATAAAGAACTTAACATTCTGGTAATGTCCTCAGCATAAGTCTCCTTCCCACACACACCACGAGAGTCTGTTCACGTTGTTGAACTCTGAGTTTTCTAACCCTGTAGCCTGAATTGGGACAAGAACCTAAACATCTTCTGATAAGATCATTTTCAAGCTGTAATTAAACTAGCCCATACATTCAGGTCAACAATATACACCCTAACACGAAGAACGTTTTCTAATAGTTCCTCTTGCATCTTGTTGCACAGTTTTGTTTTTATCAAGTCCATTTGAGAACACAGTGTTTCACCTGCAGCATTGCTAACAGGTAGTGACAGAAACAAAAGAGCAAATAAGCAAAGTTCACTAAAGTCTTTGTCTTCAGCGGCATTCGTGCGTTCAAGTAATTCAACTCAAACACGCTCAATTTGATTGTCCTGAGTATGAGGCCAGTTAACCGTAAGCAAAACTCTCCGCTGCTGCTCCAACTATCCATAGTCTCCACAAAACAATGGCAAAAATGAGAGACTGCGTAATCTAGGTCATGAAGGTTTTAGTATTGCAAGCAAATCAATCACCTGGATGTTTGGTGGCAAACCCTGTTTCATCTGTTTCACAGACTCCAAAATGAAATATCAACACTTACTCTTGACCTCTTTGACAACAGGAATTGATAGTGTGTGTTTTGAAAACTGCACCTAAAAGCAACTTCAAAATCGACTGTGCAAAGTGGTAAGTAATTTGACACAAAGGTGATGTTGTAGTTTAACACAGCAGACCCGTTCTCAAAAATGCAGTTTCACATGTCTCACCAATAAGCTTTAGTAAAATGTCCTCAATTCCTGCAGCAGGTTTTGTGTATTAGCACTTTAAAACTGAAACACTTGCTTTGTCATCCAGGCTTCCTGAAGTATTGGACATACAAAAATCAGGTAAATTTTCTTCAGCAGATTTTATTTGTCTTGGCTATTAGCAAATGTAGTTTCCATTTCTCACACAGGGACTAATGGAAAGCCACCTTGCTTCAGAAAGCTGCAGTATCGTCTTGTGGTCTGGAAGTCATGGAAAGTGTGAATGAGAGGGTGTCTAGGGTTAGGGGCTGATGCATGACATTGGAAGAGTTCAGGTGATGGTCAGATAGAGGGAACTCAGCAATGGAGAGAGCAGTGCTCAATGATGGAGTGATAAGATGCTAAGTGTGAGAAGCTTCTCAGACTGTGAACTTCCGAAATGCTGAGCTCAGCCAAATTGGGACAGAGCATCCTTGAATAATAAGGAGGTATCCTTTCCCCCTCTTGTCAGATAGGATTAAAATCAATGGCCCCTGGTGATCACATTCTGCAGATGTATTTAACCACTTTGTCACGAAGCTCTTTGGTTTTGACCCCATAAATGATAGGGTTGAGCATGGGGGGGACGAGGAAATAGACATTGGCCAAGATGATGTGAACATGGGGAGCAATGCCATGACCAAACTCATATGTCAGGTTAGAGAAGAGGGAGGGAGTATAAGACGTCAGAATCACACAGATGTGGACAATACAGGTATTGAGGGCTTTCTGATGCGCTTTCCTGGAAGAGATTCTGAGGACAGCCCTGATGATCAGACCATTGGACAGGGCAATGAGTGTCAGGTCTAACCCAATGACTACAAACACTATCACCAAGTTGTACGTCCTGTTGACTGTGATGTCCCCACACGACTTCTTTGCCACAGTCATGTGATCACAGTACATACGGGGGATAATGTGGTTGGCAAAGAATGGCTGCTTGCTGAGGAGCAGGGGTGCAGGCAGAATAAAGAGAACAGCTCTTATCAACCCAGGAGCCCTAGCTTAGCTATTCTTGTGTTATTGAAGATGATGAGGGTTACATATGGCAAGACAGCGGTCGAAGGCCATTGTCACAAGGACGGCTGACTGCATAACACTAACTGTGTGAAGAAAGAGCATCTGCGTGAGGCAGCCACCCACTGTAATACCTTTCAAATTGAACCAAAATATAAACAGTGCTTTAGGCACAATGGAGGTAGATGTGCCAATGTCTGTGAGCGCCAGCATATAGATCAGCAGATACATCGGTGTGTGCAGGGTCTGCTCTTTGCCTACAACAAACAGAACCATGAAATTTCCCAACAGGTCAGTAGTGTAGAACATAGAGAAAGGGATGGAAATCAGGACATGGGCAGCATGCAGGCCAGGGATGCCCATTAGGATGAACATTCAAGGGTCAGAGGGGGTGAGGTTGAATGATGCCATGAGGTGATCAGTGCGCTGATCGGGCTTAGAAATTCTCCAGGTGTCTGCGAAGGGAGAGAAGCCCAGGTGATGGGTATTACACATGTTCTAACAAGTAGTACAGTAAATATTCCTGGCCAATGGGAGCGCAGAGCCAGTGCTCGGGGCGGGGGCAGCACACGGAGCCCCATGACCCCTCTGTCTAAAAGCTGGACCCACTGGTTTAACATCTGTGTCCTGGGTTTAACATCTGTGTTCCCAGGGCCCACTGTTCCAGGAAGCTGCCAGTGGCTCCTGCAAATGGCAGCTGTATTTATCTAGGCCTTCACATGTTCCAGGATTGCCTGCTCTCATTATATAATGTGCAAACTTCTCAGCTTGCTCGTTGTTCCCCTGTAACTGCCCCCGAAGCCACACAAACTGTGCATGGGTGTAACAAGAGCATTTACCTTTCTCTGTGTGAGATTTCTCACCAGTAAGACACAGTCTCTGGTCAAGGGAGCAGGTATGACAGGAGGCACCTCACCCTGTGCAGAGGAAGAGCTGCGGGGAGCGGCTCGGAGGTTGTGGGAGCCAGGGATGACTGGGGAGCATGGAGAAGACACTGGTGACCATAGTAGGAAAAGAACCTACCGTATACGCACAGATAAGGGGGCGATCAGTTAGAAACTACTGTCAGCTAAGTTAAACTTGGCTACTATGTAAAAGCAACCGTGTGATTGCTGTACATCATTTACAATGTGCATAACATTGCTAAACTCTGTAACCAACACAAAGGTTAAAAAAATCAACAAACGAATGGTAGGAAACAACATGGAGGCATGGAAAAAACAAATTGGTAAAAAAATTAAGTTACACAGTAATTACAAATTGGGTAAACAAGTTCCCTGGTAGTACCAGTCACACTTTGTGGTCAGTGACACTGAGTCTTATTTAAGGCACAAGTTATTTAAAACAGTCTTGTTCAGTGTCTGGATAATAACACTAAATCCTAACACAGCGATATTTATTAAATTGGTTACTGTCTGTTCAGTAGGTTATCTGGAAGCCAGCATCCATAAGAGACAACTGGATCTATGTCAGCTATGGGTAGCTCACAGAGCAATGCAACCCATGGAACAGAGAAGCTAGCCATTCCTGTTTCCTGCCCAGTACAGTTTACCACAGGGTCACAACCAGCAGCGAGGGTTACCTATAACACGAATGGACAGTATTGTGTAGTAACTAATTGCAAGACATATATATATATATATATATTTAGGCCTCATTTGTAGTGTCACTACGCCACATTTCTCTTTTACTTCTCCTACACACAGCACTGTGAGACACACTATAACTATGTCTCTTCCAGTATTTCAGAACACTCAGCCTAGTACCAATAATGGTCCAGGTGGTAACTGTAAGTGCCCTAATGGGACTGTGTTGCTATCTGCAGTACCACAAGCGCCAAACTATGCCACTCAGACTGGAAAAGTATTGTTATGCTTGGATATAAAGTGCTGTCCTGTGTACGCACACATGCCCATATGTAACATACACAAATCTACACCATATCCATATCCATATTATCCATTGGTAAATAAAATCTGTCCATCAGTTGTGTGAAGGAATGTGCAGACTAAGGAACAGATGGGGCACAACTGTATGGATGGGAAAGTAGGGTGGCCACATAACAGTGTTTAGCACAGTGGGCCATCTTCAGTCCAGGGATTATTCTCTTCCAAGATGGTGGTAAACAAATAGTGGAGGAATGTAGTAGGAAGAGAGCCAGAAACATAAATCCTTGTATCAGAGGCCTGGTATGAGGCCTGAGGCCTGGGCTAAAGTAATAGTCAAAGCTTTATTGATAGAAAGCAAAGATAATCTGTTAGCAAGAGGCACTGGCCACTCCTAAAAGATAAGGTCAGGATGACAATACATAACTAGCCATGTCATGGGACAGTACTTATCTATGTCAGAGGGGCAGTACGTAACTTGGTTGTGTCGGGGTACAAAGATGTCTCTCAGAGGGAGTGGCTTTGTCTAGCCTGGGGGGAACGTAAAGTCCCACCATTCACTGAGCTGGTCCAGTCTGACGGGCACACATGTATTAGTGGTCTGGTCGAGTATGTGGGATACTAGTACCATGCTTTGTTGACAATAAAGCTGGCTGGGTGCCTTCGTACCTTAGCAGATCTTGTGGTCATTGGATGGTTCACTCGAGGTCTGCCATGCCAACTGTTTGTGCAGAGCTGGGACAGCACACAGGGAGAACACGCACATGCAGCCCAAAATCTAAGCACAGCAACCAGTGTGCTGTTGGAATCGAGGAAGCCTGGGATGGGGAAGGAGAGTGCAGATAGGTGGTCAGAATATACTGGGAGTTAAGATCAATGGGTCTTTCCATTGATGAAATGCCTGAAGTTACGTAAAACACATTCAACAATCACAATTGGAAACAAACTGAGTGAAGGTTGTGACACCCAAGCTGCAGTTCTGTGGCTTGTCAGGGGAAAGAGACCTTGAGACCAGCCCACATGCACTCGGGGTCAGGAAAGGCCCCAGCAGAGGCCTTTGATCACGAATCACAGGCTGCCTGCCTGTCTGTGTTCACCCCACTCTCTGCCCTCACTACCCCCAGTGCTGCCTGCCTGTCTGTGAACACTCCTACCTGCATCACAACCCCGGCGCTGCTGTTTCTCTGTGTACACCCCTCTGCCTACCTCAAAACCTGCAGCACAGCCCACCTGTCCATGTACCCCCTGCCTGCCCCCACAACCACCAGTGCCGCCTATCTCTTTGCACCGCATTCCTGCACCCACAAATTCCAGCCCTCTCACACAGTGATACCCCTCACTCAGGATGCAAACCAAGAGCCAGATTCCACAGTGAGAGCTCACAGAAATAGTTCCACAGACTGGATTAAATTCAGTGTCTGCCTGCACTGGGGAAAAGGGGGAGATCAGCCTGAATTGCCTTTCTGGGGCTGAAGGGAACCCCAGCAGCAGCTCAGTCTGTGCAGGGAAGGACAGAGGAACAGAACTGGGCGGGAGGAAGAGAGGATGTGGAGACTAGAAGGAGGCAGCTTGAGTAACTCTTCCTCAAAAAAACAGAGCTTTAACATGTTGCAGCACATTAGAAATGCAGACACCCCTTCCTGAGGTTGTAGTTAGGCTGCTCACAGAAGGAGGGACAGTTCGGATTGCAGAGAGTGTCAGAGACAATCTGCTACAGCGTTGTCCACATTCCACTACAGTCTGAGACATCCCCACCCTCATAATGCCTCTTTGGTCTGTGCATTAGACAGAATGTGCGTTCCCAATTTTTCCCAGTTTCGGGAATCTAAGCTACTGTGATTTGGATACTGCACGTCCCCTTTCCCCGCTCCTGCACATCCACACACACAATGCGTTCCTGGATCTCCTGAGTTCCTCTAAGCCAAAAACATGCTTTTATTTTAACTGCCTTTTTCTGCTTCTCATCCTCTCCAGAAGCAGAGATGCAGGGCTACAGAGAGTGCAGACCTCTCTCCTCCCACAAAAAAACTGTTATCCTGATTGTTTTCAACCCTAAGCCTGTGAGTTTGAGATTTCAGCAACTCTCCTGTCAGTTCTTTGGTCCGGATAAGCTCACTCATCCTTAGAGGCCACAGAACGTCTCCATTTGAACTCACTGGAGGCTCCGGCCGGTGTAAATCAGGCCATTTATTTAAGTCCCTACATGTGGATTTAGGGTGAACTCCTGGCTGTGTTGGGAGTTTTGCCACTGAACTCCAAGGACCAAGATTTCACCCTTAGTGTTTACATCTTGGCTCTGAGCTGTGAAAATCATAGCTTCATGTCTTGCTACAGAGAGTGTTGTTGTGTACAGCACTAAAAGAGTTGGAAGGAAACCCCCAAGGTGCTCTGAGATCGCGTATGAAAAATGAGGATTTCAAAACGCATGGGCCCTGGTATTTCTCCCAGAGAGGCCAGTGTCAATCTGGAGTGACCCAGTGAAGGCAGAATGTGAGAGCAGAATCTGGCCAGTGTGTGGCCTTTTCTTGTGATCCCTCTGGTAACACAAATACCCACTGCAGAGGCTTTGGCCTCATTTCTTAACAGTGCCTTGAAATTGCTGAATTGGAAAACTTGAGTGAACCAGAGGAAAATCCACATAAACCAAAATAAGGAAGCTACTGAGACAGATAAGAGGACAAAGTAAAACACAAAGAACTTAACAACAAATATTTGTCTAAACCTTTTCCAGTACATTTATAATTCCAGTTTTACCATGTCAATCCCCTGGTGTTTCTGACAACACTAAACAGTTCAAGTTGCCGTCCTGGTGAATTCCTGCCCAGCTGGTTTTTTATTTGGACCCTTGAACTCTTCTTGAGCCCTTAGTTCTAACTTTAGTTCAGAAGCTGGTAACTCACCAAAATCTTATATTCTTATGTTCTTAAGAGCTGAAAATAGACCCTGCAGAACTTCAGCCTGAGAGCCTCCCCTGGGAGTAAAGAAATGATTCTCCGATAACAGCAAAGAATCCTGTGGCACCTTATAGACTAACAGACGTTTTGGAGCACAAGCTTTCGTGGGTGAATACCAACTTCGTCGGATGCATGCACCCACGAAAGCTCATGTTCCAAAACGTCTGTTAGTCTATAAGGTGCCACAGGATTCTACCCAATGTTCCTGCTGTAGGTTGCGCTCCCTGCAGCTCCATTGGCTGGGGAGGGGACTGAGATATCAGATTGCTGGGCAAGATTCAAGCCATGGAGGGCAGCTCACTTTTTTCCACAATTGTCATTGGGTTTCACCCCCACTCTGAACCTTTAGAATATAGAGTGGAGACCTATATGTGAATCTGCCGAAGCTTAATTATCAGCTTATCAATAGGCTGCCACATTCCAAATGTTGATCATCTGGAAAACTCGGTTCTCCCACAACCTTCCCCTCTCTGGATAGCCTTGAGAGACTTTCCACCACCAATTCGCTGTTGTGAAACTGCATTGGATCTTAAACAAGGAAGAAAATACTCTATTCCCCTCCCTTTTCCGCCCACCAATCCCTGGTGGTCCAGAATCCAATCCCCTGGATCATAAAAAACAATGGGAAAAAATCAATCAGGTTCTTAAAAAGAGGCTTTTAATTAATAAAAGGAAAGGTAAAGAAAAAAAAAAAAACCGTCTGGGAGACAGCAATACAAGCTTGATTCACAGGCAACAGATTTAAAACACAGAATGTTTTCCCTGGGCAAACCCTTAGTACACACAAGAATACACAATTTATTAGTTCCCCTAATGCCAAGCCAAGTACAAAGAAGTAAAATAAACCATATTTATCCCTTTCTAAAAACTTATATCTGATAAGAGGCTGGGTTCCTTGATCTTTTTCAATTCGGCTGAAACTGGAAACTGACTTCCAAACCAAGGAAGCTTCCCTCCTTCTGTTTTGAACATCTTGTTCCCCCCATTGGTTCCTCCGGTCAGGTTGTCAGCAGGTAGGTGAACTTCTTACCCTTTACAGGTAAAAGAGGCATTAACCATTAACTATCTGTTTATGACAACGACAGGATATAACAAGCCCAAATACCGAACCAACACCTGATGCACACCTGGCTTGCAATCCTAGAAGGTTTCAAACTGCTCAGTCCCTGAGACAAACATTCAGCAAACTGCGGGAATTGAAGTGTTACCAGATGTTTCTGGGGGAACACTCAAAACTCTCTGGCAGCAAAGAATTGTATAGGTTGTATGACAGTTTTACTATTTCTAAGAAATTTAAATGAAAAATACAATTATTCAACATTTTCTTTTCTGAACATCATTCTTCAGTTGACATTATTGGCACGTCTGGGAGCGTTTTGAACAGACTGGCCTAAGCTAAATTGAGTTTGAGACCCTGGTCTAAGCCTTGGCTCTTCCGTTACTTTCTTGGTTTTCCGTAGTGACGCGGTGATTCAATCGAGTCTGCAAGATAATTGCCCCTGACAATAATGAGTTCTGTTATTGACACAGTATCAGGGGGTAGCCGTGTTAGTTGGATCTGTTAACGCAGCAG